>NC_069710.1:32328374-32463374 GCF_027358585.1 Pangasianodon hypophthalmus | reverse complement strand
CCGTATGATGAAAGTGTGATATAATAGTGGTATGAACTATAAAATATTAGATTTATTTGTAAACAATGTCTGCCAAAACATGTTGCCATGGAGACCCCCTCCAACTTTTTATGTTATTGTTTTCTACATTGTTATTGCTAACTTCCGTCAAAACATCTGTCGCCATGGAGACCCTCTCTAAAACCTACAGTTAATAAAAAAATGAAACTTTTTATTGCTAAAAAGTCCATCACCATGGAGACCACCTCCCAGAAACACAAACATAAACAACAGTAATAAAATAATATAAATGACAGCAAAAAATCTCATGACCAGAGAAAGCGTTTCCAAAACAAATAAATAAATAAAAGAAATAATAAAATTCAATGATAACAAATGATGTAATAAACAATAAGCGAATCCAGTAAAAATTAATACAATTCACTAAGAATAAATAATCAAATTATATAGAATAGAAATTCAAAAAATATATTTTAATTAATTAGAATAAATTGGAATGAATAAAGTAAATACTTTGTACACAAAATGAAACAGTGATGTCACTGGAACAAACAAACAAAGCTAAAATGAAGAAATAATAATTGAACAGTTCTGAATATACTGAAGCCTGGGTCACTGTGTGGGGCGATTATCACACCGTCAGGTTTGTCCTATCGGCCCGGCCCAGCACTACACAGCGGGCTGATATGGGAGAGAGAGAGAGAAAGAAAACAACATCCCGGCATGAACATGAAGAGTGCAGAATTGAACAAGCGTGGCCCGGAGCTGAGCAGCAGAAGCTATTTACAGTGGGTAATTGGAAAGGGCCGTCCAGACTCGAGCCCATTAGAAAAAGCTTAGACGCATTCGCTGCCAATGATAGCATCGTTTGGCTAATCTGGACAAATAATGAATTGAAAAGGGCAAAAACATCCACCCCGGGCAAGTCTGAGTATCTGCACAGACAGAACCCAAACACTACAGAGGAGAAACACATTAGAGGAATTCCAATGATTTGCCTACGAGCATGAATCGACTTTATAAAGCAGGAGGAAAGTGTGTGAGGCTGAGAGACGATGGGTTGATGTTTTGTCAATTACTTTAATGTTACAAAGTGCTGACACTGGAGACTCCTTCCATAAATGTTAAACATCTCCTTACACAAAACCTCATCATATCGACTCTTACACACACTTTTAAACCTGTTTATCTGAAGTGTACAAGTCCCTCTGAACAAGCTGTTACTATAGAAACGATGTTACTATAAACCTGAGATTTGCAGCTACACTACACACGTCTGAGCTGCTGTTATAGAAAATGAATCAAAGCCTTCTCTTCTAACCAATCAGAATCCAGAATTCATCAGCAGCGCTGTGGTATAATATAATTAAAAATTACCCAGATGATGGCATTTTCTAAACTGCTGTGTTGTATTGAATCTGTAAATTGCTAAAGGCTAACTTGGCTCGAGCTGCATCAGCAGAAGTGCAGCCAAGATGTCGTGTTTTAAGAGGCCAGAGTGAAGAATACATTTCTGAGCCGGTCTTTAGACAGGAATCAGCTGTTTATGGATTTTATATCCAACCTCGTTGGCCGCCAGTCGAACGAGAGAGCATTTGGCTCTTGGAAACAAGCAACGAAGAATGAGTGTGAGGAATTATTGATTAAAGTCGACAGTCTCGGTCAGGCACCGCCTCAGCACGTTTTACTGAACCTGAAGAATATGCAGGTTTGACAGAAAGACCACCCCTGTAACTTGAACACTCTAACATCTCATTTCTCATATTTCCTTTGTGTTATAAAGTTTGTGCACCTCACAACCTCCTGGTCCCCAACCATACATACTCACAAAAAAGATTAAATCTAGCACTAGGGCTCTGCAGGATGTCCCTCTGGAGCGTCCAATGGTTCCAAATTGATGAACCTCTTTAGAATGAAAGAACCCTTGAGGAACCTTTTTTTCTAAGAGTCTGTGCCCATATTTATCCAGCTATGTGGGTGATTCTGGTGTAAAGCCGAAGCAAGTCAGAACTTCAGCCTATGTTCTTAGAGTTCTGCTCTCACAGCTCAACGGTCAACAACACAAAATAAAGTGCAAGACAAGACAACACATGCAAGAATTGTGCATTACTACTGAGTTTTAGCAGAGTATGTGCAAATGTTTCCATTCCAAGAGTGTAATCCACCTAAGACTGTCCATCACATGCCTGTCACCCATCTGGCATTGCCACTGACCCCCAGCCTTCATCTTGCTGGTGGAGAGTCCACAAGATGGCTGGGTCATGTAGGTGGCCTGGTCACCAGACACTCACTAACCCAATGGATTGGGTCAGGGGCAGCAGTGTTGCATCCACTGTAGCGGTCTGTGGTGGTGAAGCAGGAGCTCAGTTTGTGGATGAGGGTCTTTGTTCAAGTTGTGGGTGGTGATTGAAAGAATATGGTACATACTTTGGAAATAAGGTATCTCCTTAGGGTTGCAGGGCTTGCTTTCTATGATCGGTGAGGAAGTCAATGTTCCTCTTAGAGCTTTAGGGTAGAGCCGCTGCTCATCTGTATTCAGAGGAGCCATTTGAGGTGGATTGGGCACCTTATTGGTCGGCTCCCGGTAGAGATGTATCAGGCACATCCCACTGGACAGAGACTCCGGGGCCTGCTGGAGTGATTATACCTCACAGCTGGCTTGGGAGTGTCTGGGGATCAGCCAGGAGTAGCTGGAATCTGTGGCTGGGCTTGAGAAGTCTGGACTGAGCTTCTCATCCTGCTGCTGCTGTAAACCCCATCAAGAAAAGTGGAAGAAAGTGAATGAATGAAGTGTCGTATTGCACAGACGGACTGAAAGCAGCAATGATATAAGATGGTCTTTTTCTTTTCTGAATTTTTCTTTTAGCCCCTCTGTTTAAGATACATAATTAGAATGTAATATCCAGTGTAGAAAATGATAGTACATTTCCATCGTTTTCTCGATTGCTTCCAGCAGAGGTGTAACACAATGGATTTGGTTAGTGCTCCAAATATTCATATCTGTATTTGGATTTAATCCTGGAGTGGGAGTGGCCTAAACCAGAAGGAGGTTTTTCTTTTCTTTTTGTTTGTACCTGCCCATAGTATTTTCTAATGATCTTGGGTGAATGTATTTCCCAAAATATAAACAAACTAGCAGCCTAATTTAATCCACAGTGACCCTGACCAGGCAGTTACTAAGGATGAATGAACGCTACATGCATTATGCAGTGCTGCACGTTCATGTAGATCAGTGTGGTCTTTCATTTTCCCATGAAATTCAGACCTGCCTGCACTTTTTTGTTGCTTCCCATGTGATCCCAGTCCCGATGCACATCTTTAGTCTCAACCAAATGTCCTATTCTTATCTGTTTATTTTTTTCTGTTTAAAACACATCTGTTCTTTCTGAATAATGTATTGGTATTCAGTTACATTCCTATTTTCCACATTCTTTTCTGGGAGTGGAAGTTTGGTGCTAGTTCAAATCTCCGGACTGCTGGAGGGTCACTGTTACCCTGCTCAGTATCCTGCTCCACACATAAGTGGATAAAAGCATCTACTAAATGAATAAATATAATCCTCTGACCCTGACAATGACCTCAGTTTATTCCCAGCAAAGATACGAGATACGATATGAGCTTGAGTGTTTTCTCAGAGAAAACAAGAACACTTCATGAGCATGATGTGATAGTGTTAACAGTTCTGGGATAAATGTATTACCCCTCTGGCTCTTTAACCAGTGAAATGGAGCTTGGGAGTTTAAATTAAAACCACTTATCGTTGCATTATACATGGCTTTGCATAGGAGCTCCAAGATTTGTACTGCAAACCCATTTGTAATAAAAATGCGCTGTGCATTCCAGTTTATTGAGCATCTCATTTATTTAAGTAATTGCCCCTTAACATGCTGAGTTACTAAAACCAGCGCTGTGTGATCAGCTGACCCAAGAGAACTCGTAAATTTCCCTCAGGCTAGAGAGAGAGAGAGAGAGAGCGAGAGAGATGTGAGTGAGCTAGATAAAAAATATACAGTGGGTCATGGAGCTTGTTAGCATGCAAGATAATAATTTCACACTACAATAATTTCACAAAGGTTTTAATACAGTATCTGCTCATGTACATCTTCCAATTATTCTGCAAAAAAAGGATATATGGCAGGAAAAACACAAAATTCCTAAAATGATCTATTATGTTATCTGGTAGCTGCTTACCTCAGTAACTCATTGTGGGCGGAGCTTGGGATTGGCCAATTAGATAGCTAAATGTTTATTCCCAATGTGATTTCAGAGTGCTAGTTTTGCTCATATGCTACATTAACAATACCGACAACTCGACCATATACAGAGGGAGTTTCTGTGTTGTCTCACAGCTCCAGGGTCTCAGGTTCGATCCAGAACTCATTACTGTCTGGATGGAGTTTCACATGTTCTCATTCCCATTCCTGTTCCCATTCCTGCTCCCCTTTCCGTGTGTATTCCCGCTTCGTTCCTGGGAAAGGCTCCTGACACTCCTGATATCCACTGATACCCTGACCAGGATAAAGTGCTTAGTGATGATGGATGAGTGAGTGACTAAATGACAAATAACTCTAAATACAGGTGAAATCTGTGATGTGATAAGTTGGCCTGAGGTCAGACAAATATTCCATGTCGGGGACAAATTAAATTCTGTTCAGAAGGAGGACGTGGAATATATTCAGTGGTCACACACTGAAGGGAATATATCACTTTCCCGGAAAACTGTCGATCTTACCTTATTGGCAGCTTAGCGAATTAATCCCTTCTTTTTTCCTCTCTTAATCCTTTTCCTTATCATAAGATTATGAAAAGCCTGATCCCTCTTCTCTCAGATATTAAAATTGCATCCATAATATGACTCTGAGCTTAAAGAAATCAATGCGGGCGTCCCAGCGGCTGCCGCCGGTGGCTCAAGAGCACTTTGTTTTGAATTTCTTTTCCGTAATTTGTAATTCCCCCAGTCCGTCCCGGAGCCCGTGACATGAATAATGCGTGAGAGGCCACACATCGTTGGCATTCAGAGAATGCCAATCTGCTCAAACGGGGCACAAATTGGAAAAACACTCCAGACGTATTTTCATTCAGGTGCTGGAGGTTGGCTTATTTTCTCATTCACCTCACCTGCTTTGACAATATCTTCTCGTGTGTGTGTGTGTATGTTTGTGTGTGCATGTGTGTGTGAGGGTGAGGGTGGTTCTGAGTGACCGGACACACACAGTTTTGCCCAAACATGGCACCTGGCATTGTGTAAAGCTCATTTCTCCCTTTCATCTGCTTTGCATTGAGGACTAGAGGTTATCCACTCATGCATGCACAAATAACCCGAGTGCCCTTTGTGGGGAAAGAATAGAACTTAGCTGCCTTGTGTTGCCTTTTCTTCACACACACTCTGATAAAAAGTTCCTCTCTCATACGCTGTGAATAGCAATGTGGCTGAGGCAATCTCAGACAGACGCACTCCAGATGAGCTGTAAGCGAAAGATAATGTATGGCTCTGCGTGCCACTAATACAGACTCGTTCTGCATTTATTCCTTTAACCTTATCACGATTTGAGAATGTACGATTAGACAAGTACATCCTGGCCTAGGATTAGCGACAAACATTAAACACATTCTACAAAAGGAGTGTAAGTGCTACCGAAATAGGTTTCAGGTCTAAAGTCCCCATGAAATAGCCTGAGAGCCGTGATTTGATTGCATATGTGGATGTACTTCCTTTTGAACCAGGAAACAAGAGCATGTGAGTCCCATGCCAAATCGAAACAAATTCAACAGACAACTAGCTAAATATGGAGAGTTTAGTGAATACCTTTTTCAGCTATGTTGGATTTCTCATCATCACCTTCACCCATGCTGAGACGCCGTGTGATTTCAGTTATGTTGTACATGTTTGAGACGAGGCCAAAGCTCAGTGGTGCCGATGATGACGGAGAGCCACAGGGCTGTCACCGGGATATATCCGACACATCGGAGTGGTAGCCTTATAATTCATTTTAAATATTACGCTACTAGCAACACCCTAATAATCAACATGAATAGCCTAGTAACCACCTGGAACACCATGGCTACCACGTAGCATGACAAGGCAACATATCAACCCCCATAGCTTGTTGCATGTTTTAACCTTTTAATGTTGTGATATTTTAATGTGGGGGCATGATGGCTTAGTGGTTAGCATGTTTGCCTTGCACCTCCAGGGTTGGGGTTTTGATTTCCGCCTCCGTGTGTGCGGAGTTTGCATGTTCTCCCCAGGATTTGGGGGTTTCCTCCAGGTACTCCGGTTTCCTCCCTCTGTCCAAAGACATGTGTTGTAGCCTGATTGGTGTCTCTAAATTGTCTGTAGTGAGTGATTGTGTGTGATTGTGCCCTACGTACCCTGGGGTACGCTCCAAGCTCCCCGTGACCCTCTGCAGGAAACGCGGTACAGAAGATGGATGGATGGATGTAAACATTTTAATAAGTTCATTTAACATTTTAGTGTTTACCATTAAAACTGGTTAGCATGCTCTGTCAAGCCAACAAAAAGTTAATTCAACAAACTTTACTCTTTTAGTTAAACATTATGGTACCTGATAAAAAGATATTAATGACTCGCACTCAGACTCAGTTGTCCATGGTAGCTACATTCCAGCATTGAACAGCCCCAGCTTGGTAAAGCACTCTTTGGAAAGATCACATGACCACCAACTCGCACAAACTCCACCCTCTTCCAAATGAATAAACTCCAAACATTTATTAACCACCAAATGATCGTCAGAAAAGGGATTAGTGTGTGGGAAGGCAACAAAAAGCAAACCAATGAACCGTGTTTCCTGCTAACAAGCTGCTACTGTAGTGAAAGACACGCCTCTGGGGGCGGAGCACGCCTCTGGGGGCGGAGCACGCC
This sequence comes from Pangasianodon hypophthalmus, assembly GCF_027358585.1. Taxonomy (NCBI): domain Eukaryota; kingdom Metazoa; phylum Chordata; class Actinopteri; order Siluriformes; family Pangasiidae; genus Pangasianodon; species Pangasianodon hypophthalmus. The sequence continues at coordinate 32,456,491 of NC_069710.1, read as the reverse complement.
TCTGGGGGCGGAGCACGCCTCCGGGGACCACCTGGAGAGCTTTTAACTGATGAACTCAAGACTAGTACGGGATGTGTCATCAACAAATTTGAATCATTTTCCTGGAACTGATAAACTATAAAGTTAAAACATTTTTTTTTCTATAATATAAGACACTACAGGTGAATAGGATCATTTTTAAAACAATAGATATCACAATTACTTAACAGTTACTTAACAGTTTGTTTTTCTTAATGTGTAATTTTTCAGTATAAAATCTAACCTAAATCCAACAATTCTCAACATATTTTAATGAACATAATAATTAATAATAATAATGATAATGTGATTGTGAGTGGATTTGTGTTGTTTCTTGCGTTAAAAAGAGAAGCACTGAGAGCAACACTACAATAAATTCTGTTTATTAGAAACCAAATTACGCTCCTAAAATATTACACTCCTTAAGCAACACCAGTCAGTTTGATTTACATTACAGATGGCGTAAACCGTTTAAAGGTTCATTAGAGCAGTAAACCAAGGACATTAGCTTAGATCTCATAAACACTGAAAGCAAACTCTCCTTTAATACCAAGCACGATGTCACGCTTCAGCAAGACACTTTTACAGCTTTCAGATTTCTCACCTACCTTATTCAGTATTACCTACCAAATACACATCGAATATTTTCTTTAGTTCTGTCTGTTTTGACACATGGCAGCTTGGGAAAACCCTTCACATAGTGAAATTTAGACATTTTATACTATATAGTTCTGAAAACTTCATTTTCTGAAACTGAAAACTACAATAAAAATAAATCCTACTTTGTGGAATAGTCACGTTTTTAAAAATAGACTAAAATGCTAGATAGATACGTGACTATTCCACAAAGTGGGATTTGTTTACCACCCAGAAGTTACCCCATTCCCACCCAGATGTTGATTATTTTCTAATATCAGCATGCCCCAAAGTGTTTTATTCCTCTTATTCTACAGCAGTCGTATAAGTGTTTCAAGTACTCCTCAGGTCCACCATGTTTGTTGAAACTTTCTTTGGTCAGTGAGCAGAATTATGGGATTGCCTACACTGAGAAGGGAACATCTGGATACGATCACTTGCTTGCACCATCCATCAGGCTTCTCCAGTATGAGATTTGGCACAATCCATGGTGATTCATCAGCATAATCACCAACCCTGGGCAGACTTGCAGTTCTCCAAAATCTCCCATCTTCACAGCCCCTTCTTCTTGACCACATGGTCGAAATTCAGTCCTGTGAACATTCTTAGGCTCCTTTGAAGCACCGATGTCAAGTTGCCTACTCTGTATATAGTACTTGGAAGACTTTCAATGCTATTAAAAAACACCACAGATTACCAGCATGCTATGCACTTGCAAATATTACTTCTTGGAGATGCTCGACCCACGTCCTTGTCTTGGCTGATGGAAGGATTCAACGTATTCATGGAGGTTCCTATTATATTTTTAAAAACTGACCATGGCCCAAAAGAGTTAAGCATTTCCTCCAGTAAACAGCATGCTATATTCTGTACATGTAGAGGTTATTTTTAGATACATCAGTACCCACTCCTTCTTCTTGCCAAAGCTTTGGCAAAGGTAACGACCCGGAATGGCCTTTTTTGTCTCTTGTGGGAAATGTTTGGGTACATTTTTGGAAAATCAGTCAAATTTACCATAAATTAGGTTATTATTTCAGGGCAGTTTAAGGGTGCAGAAGCTGTCAGACTCTTGACAGAGGGCTCATGGGCACTTCACACTTCTCACATTTCATAAAGTCTTGTATATCCCAGTGCATCTTGGGCCAGTAACACCAAGCCCTCATTAATTTGATAGTGCTTACCAGTGTTCATCAGGGTTGCAATTAGAAATCTTTTCTTATAAGCCCTGTGGCAGTAATATTTATCCAACCACAGGGGGTGTAACAAAAACTGGCAATAAAGCACCCCTACCTCTTCCTCCAACTTGTCTCAATGTCTCACCAGCTACATCGTTCCATCCGTGGCTCTATCCTTTATCCATCGCCTTAAGAATTTCCTGAAACAGAATATTGTTGGAACGGCTTTTTGCTTTGATGTCCAAAAGCTACTGGAATACAGCGGAAACTCTGCTCATTAACGAAAGCCGATTATGCAATTGTTGGCAGTGATTCATTTCCTGCAGCCAGTCTGGAAAAAAGCATCTGTATTCCCATGAGCTTCTGGCCTTTGCTGAATTTCACAATTGAAACAAACCAGCTCTGAAGCCCACCTAGATTCACCAACCTCCACCTGGGCTTACAACTTCAGCAGATTGGTGAGGGTGCTGGAAGGAGCTACAAGTAAATAACACTGTGTTGTGCTGTAATAAAAAAATAATCAGTAATGGGTTTATGTGAAGAGTTATTATTACCATACTGAAGAGTTTTATTCATCTTATACCACAGCAATTTGCCAATGATTACAAAGAATGATGTCATACTTTTTATCCGTGTATAGTTACATTTAATGTTGTATAATGTCCACTAGAGTAAGTTTCTGTTCTCACTTGCATTATAGCAGCTATATACAATCGTTCCATCACCATCCTCTCTTTTTTTCTTTCTCTTGGATGTCACTTATCATGTTAGTGTAAACTCCTCTGTCCTGAAGATGTAGAAAAACTTTATAGCTTTACCTCTGACATTGGAGACTCCTTCCATAAATGTTAAATAAACGTCTCCTTACAGAAAATTTCACATCAACAATTATTTTTAATTGGTTTATATGTACAAGTCGCTGTTAGTATAGAAATGATAATGTATTAGAGCGAGGGCATTAATATAAACTTGGGATTTGCGCTACTGTCAGAGCTGCTGTTATAGAAAATTAATCAACACCTTCTGACAAAATCACAAAACAGAATCTGAGGGTGCTGTGGTGTAATGAAGATTAAAGATCATCAGCATATAGAGTGAGAAGAGGAAACAGTGCTGCATTAGTGTGTGATAACGGATGTTGGTGCTCTCAGCCTTTTTTTTTTTTTTTTTTTTGCCTCCTATACTTTGGCCCTGGTGAACTTCCATTAGATTAACACCTCGTAATGGGCTCGTGGTTGACACTGCTGTTGTGTTCACCTCTCTGTCCATTCTGGAGTTGAATTAAATCAGCGAGGGCACTGAAAAAAAGTGACGCCAAAGTGCCCTATGATCACAGTGCTCCATTAGAGCTTTATTAGTCTCTGCAAATGTCATTTTGTCACCAGAGGCACCGTGACCTCCATGCGTGCCTCGTTTTCCTCTGACCAGCACTCATCCGGGCTGCTGTTAACCTTCGCTTCGTTAATGTCACCGCACGGAGAGGCGCCAGATCAAACAGGCCAAAGTGAAGTGCATTATCTCGTAGCTTTGTGTCTCATATTAAATCTGATCAGACTGAGTGGGTTCTGCGCAGGGCATCGAGTGCAGCGTCTGATCTCCCGGTTTAAATCGATATCTTCTTCTAAACAGGAGGTGATCAAAGTCACGCTCAGGTCCGAAGCAGGAAGAGGATTAGACTAGTGTGTGCAGAACCCCTGCTAAAAATAATAGAAAGAGACAGAATGTCTTTAGCAATAAAGAGATAAGCTTCACGGTGAACTCTGGTGAAATTGTTATTGTTACACATATTGACACTTGTAAAATAACACAATATACAGCATTTAAAATGCTCTCAAATGAGTATTTGTACATCAAATTAATAAATTAACAGAATTAAACCTTATAAAGGTTCAAATAAGCAACCTACTGAATGGTGAGAAGTTACCCTTTAATGCATAACTGTTAACAATTAGCTCATGGCTGTAAATAAGCCAACTTCAAGTGGTTATGTTTTGTTTTGCACTTTTGACTAGTGCTATGGATTAGTTTTGAATTTGACGTTGAGAGGATAAACGCACACTTCTCGGTCTATTTATCTTTAAATGTTCTGTTTTTAAACAAGCCATCTCGTCAGTTCGCTAATCAGGTCAGTGCGTGTAAATAAAATGAAAAATCTACTAGTGTTTGAAAATTCTTCTCTTTCTTTTAGCTAGTCTCTGATCCGATGAGCTTCCTTCTGCTAAATAATTTACATAAATGCATGTGATTTGCCATAACAGAGGATCTGATACAGAAGTTTCATATTTAGAAAACTACAGTCGCTGAACTTTTTTTTTTTTAAACTCAAGTCCATCAGGGTCTAGACATTAATCAGTCGTCTTAAGATCTCAGTATGCTTAAAGTGGAGATGACATTGGGGTAGCTTCTACAACAATATGACAAATGCCATGTGGAGGATTTGCTTGTCACGTCGTGCACATGTCAACACCACAGGGAAAAAAAAGCCTTGCAAAAGCTTGTGATTGGTTGTTAGAAACACAGCGTGCCCAAGCCAACACCTTTACAAGTCTTTGTCAAGAGATTACAAAGACACGCAAACGGTTTTAAATTGAATAGACTCATTTCTTTACAGCTTTCCATTTTGTAAATATGGAACACAATATGCAGCTCTTCCTTTTTTCTATGTACTTCCAAACACTCTCCATAGTTTATACAGCTGATTATAGAGACTGATTGGATTTGGGTATGGAGATAAAATGTAAAACAATGCTGCGATCGTCCCCACTCACTCACATTCTGACTTTATTATGGGTCACACGACTCAATCTTGATCTACACAGACCATCATGGACCACAGAACCTTGCCTCCTGAGCCGACTGGTCTGCGTTTAATCACAAAATCCTTTGTGAAATTTTCCCTTTAAAATGAACAGATGCGAAATTTAGTGAATTTGCATAAGTAAGATTGTCTAGAAATAATCATATATATGCTTTAGAATATTGTAATAATGAAATTTTCTATATTCAAGATATTTTGACTTGCTAACTTTTTTTTTTTTTTTTTTTGAGGTGTGCTACTCTTATAGATATAATATGGATTCAGTGTTTTATATTTTCTGACTCATATTTTATGAACACACCGTGGACCTGCTTGTTCTACAACATCAACAGAAATCTCTGGCTGATAAAATCTGATATCCACTCAGACGCTGAGCTCGAAGCTGAGAAAAACGTAAGCGATCTGTGCCGGGTCTGTTCAAGGTCAGATCTTTACCAGATAAAGTGTGTAAGCGGTTTTATCTACATGAGGGAATATAAAATGGCATATTCTGGAATAGGTTAGTGTATATTTGACTGTGTGTGTGTGTGTGTGTGTGTGTGTGTGTGTGTGTGTGTGTGTGCTAAAAATGTACAAGGTGAACACTAAACACCGTATAAATATGTTTGTGTAGATTTCTGTAAACTATTCAGAATAAGAAATAAATTAGCTCATGCTTTTTATTAAAAGATTTTATGGAAAAGTAGATGAGGATGATCCTGACTTAGTGTTTTCCAAAAAAAAAAAATATCAGTAACTTTATATTTAATATCAAAGCTTAAGGAGATGCATGTGAGCAATCGTGTTCTTTTTTTTTTTTTTTAGATATATAAAAGCTGGAAGTAAGCAAACAATACTTTTAACCTTGAAATTAATCCATATTTATCTCATAATAAAAAATTGTTACCCAAGTATCAAGCTATTTCTACTTGCTAAGATTTTTGTGAGATGGATCATTTTAGACCAACTTCTTTTTTCTTTTCTCATAAACATCCAAAAATGTTCATGTTCAAGATTTTTCCAAATTTGTCTTCAGTGTTCTCTTTAAATGTAAAGCTTGTTAACTGCATTATTAAGAGATGAAATGTGAAATGTGATCTGCATTAGACAAACTGCTTAATGCCGAAATAAATGACATTTAGCAGCTTATTGTCTTGACTACAGAACACTGATATTTCTCAGATTTTAATTAATTTATTTATTTTCCCCTGAACAAGAACCCACAATTATGTGAAGGTTTTTGCTCATTTAGTGATTAATAATAAGTATAATAATAATAAAGCCTGAGCAGAGATAGAAGTAAAATGAATGAAATCATCAAATGGGACTGATTACTAAATATAACTGACTAAGACAGTATTTTAGGAAGTCTAGTACACACTCCGGCTTTTTAAACCATTAATCCCGGCTTATTTGCTTTAACAATCCTGAACAATGTGGCATGATTGGTATCGCATCTCTAATCAACGAGGAGATTTAGTGCCCTTTGATCAGAGAATGTTTTATCTTTATTCTGGGAACGGGAAGCTTTAGTGTGCCCTGTCCTAATCCCTTCATCCAGTACTGAGACGCTTTACTATGCCATCACTTATCAAACATTTTACTTATTTAACCCGCTACAGAAGAGTCTTTTATTCAACACTGAGACAGATCCAGTGTTTAGCTGTGTTAGAAAACCTCTTATACTACAGCGCTGTTGGATTCGGATTCGCTATCAGCTCTGATAATAGTGCAAACGCATATCACAGGGACTTGTACAGCAGATGTGGCACATAAACAGACTAAAAAATCATTTCTACTCTGTAAATAAAACATTGGTTTTTTTTCTGTAAGGAAACGTTTATTTAAAATTTATGGACGGAGTCTCCAACTATAAGTTTTCTGACATCTTCAGAACAGAGGAATTTACAGTTTCCTAGGGAACGACTGTTTACAGCTGCTATAACATAACTGAGAACAGGAACTAACTTGTTTCACAACATTAAATGTAACTATAAATGGATAAAAAGTATGATGTGTCATTCCTTAATAAATAAGACATCGAAATAGGGAAATTACTGTGGTGTAAGAGGAATAAAACCCTTCATGGTTGTAGCAGTAACTCCACTTCCTCCACCCAATCAGTCATTGATTATTTTCCTGAAACAGCACAACAAAGAGTATTTCATTCCTCATGATTAGAGCACTCGCTGCTTTGTACCCTACAGAAGACTGAAAGGCTATTTAGGAAATAAAGCGAATCTTCGAGACAGATCTTGAGACAGACGTATGTGCTGTGCTGGAGCTCAGCAGATGGTGACATATTGCTGATTGTGAGCACATCTTCTCCTGTTCCCGCACTATATCAGCTTTAAGCTGAGCCTGTCACGGCGTCACTGATCAACCAAGACCTCCAGTACTTCACCTTATGATCAGCTTTCTCACTGCCATCACACTTAGTAATAATACACACAAGCCTGGTGTGTATTTACCACTCTGCCTTTCCGTGTGTTAAAAGATAAGAGCACTTAAGCCAGTGTTTTCCGGCTCCTAATCCACCCGTTCTTCCTGCTTTAACTCTCCTCACTCCACTTGTCATGGCCTTTCATAATTATGTGTATATAATAAGACGAGAAAAGAATTTTAATTGAGTTTTTACAATGCAGATTTTCTCAGAGACATCAGTGCTTTACTCTCTAATGAGCAAGTGGTGTGAAAAAAATACTCTCTAAAATGGAGATCGGGGGAAGAAACTTTGGGAGGAAATAAGGAATTCAGCAGGGAGATCACAACCTCCTCACAAAGTCCTCACAACCTTCTCAAATATTTCTCGGGACATTACGCGGAATGAGGAGCCATTTTTTGAATCAGATAATCAAGAAATTACTTTATATAGAGTATAGATAAATCATTAAGTGAAATGTATACTGCTATACTGTATATAGACCCTAATCTAGAATCCTTCATGGTTCCTCAGTTGTCCCACTGAGAGAACTTCTAAAGTGTTTCCTCAGAAAGGGTTCCAAACTAAAACATTTTGGAAGGACTCTTGAACAACCTTGTCTTCTAAAACATGAGTCAGTACACTGTAGGTAAAGGAGACAGGTTAATCAAAGTCAGTGAAGCAGGAGCCTGTAGAATGGCATGAATAGGAACAAAAGTTTGGGGGTGAAGGTCTTTTGTATAGAAGTATGAGTATGTGGGCTACAGGATGGTAAGAGTAGAACTGAAATAAAAACAGGTGCTTGTAAGCATCAAGATGGTAGAAGTGGGTTCTGGAGATGTGCAGGAGTTTGTGGGTCAGTGGGTGGCAGGAGAAGGATCTAGACCAGAGCAGGAGCTTGTGGGCCTTTGTACTGGAGTGGTAGTTTGTTAGACTCAGGGTGGCAGGATTGTTGGGAAGGGAGCAAGAGCATATATTGTTCTGAACAGGAGCAGGAACTTGTAATCCACCAGACAGAAGCAGGAACTTGCAGTGATCTTGATCTTGAGCTTGTAGGCCTCAGGACAGGAGAAGGAAATCACAGTCCTCTGGACAGGAGCAAATGCTTATAGTCCTCAGAATGGAAGAATTAGGTTCTGGAGATGAGTTCATGGCCCTGTGGATGGCGAAAGAAGGATCTGGACAGGCGCATGAGCTTGTAGTTTATTGGACAGGAGCAGGAACATGTGGACTTCTGGACAAGAGAAAGAGCTTGTCGCTGCTGGACAGGAGCAGGAGCTTGTCGCTGCTGGACAGGAGCAGGAGCTTGTGGGCCTCAGAATGGTAGGAGTAGAATTTGGATGGGAATAAGAGCTTGTTAGCCTCAAGATAGTAGATGAAAGTTCTGGAGATGAACTAGAGTTTGTGGGCCTGTGGTTGGCAGGAGAAGGATCTGGAGAGAAGCATGAGCTTGTAATTTCCTGCATTTCTGAAACTAACAAGCATTGAATCAGTGGCTAAGTTTTTAATGATCGGTTTTGTAAGGCCATATACCTGTGTTGTTGTTGCATGTCTATTCATTCTTATTATTTTATTTCCTGTTTCAGTGTAGATAGTACATCATACTCAAATCTTCATCTTAGCCTCAAAATTTTCACATCCAAATGAACCTGGCTGTGCTTCTGAAAGTGTTGATGCAGTATCACTTTCAGCTCTGACGTGTGTGTGTGTGTGTGTGTGTGTGTGTGTTGTAGAGGACACAGTGGAGGACACGGCTGTTACAGTAATGCTGCACTAATTATGATACAGGAAATAGGAGTACGCTACAAATCAGACCAAAACAAGCGGCGTGATCAGAACTGTTCAGAATATTTGTTATAGGAGAAGAGACGGATACGGAGTGTGTATCTGTCCCTCTGTGGAGGCTGAGGATTTGGGTGTGTGTGGGTGTGTGTGTGGGTGTGTGTGTGTGTTTGGTGAGTTTTAAACATGCCTTCTTAATTATGCATACGGGTTTCACAGCTCAGGAAATAAGTGGAGATGTGAAGTGCCCTTTTTTGATGTTCTTTGTCAGCAATGTCAGAGAGGCATATGGCCCTGGCATGCTTTACTGGAGACATGACAGTCCTGTGTCTCTCTCTGTCTGTCTCTCTGTCTGCCTCACACTCTCGCTCTGTCACTCTCTCTCTCTTTCTCTGTCTTCTTCTGTTTCTCTATATGTCTCTCTCTCTCTCTCTCTCTCTCTGTCTCTCTCTCTCTATCTGTCTCTCTCTCTCTCTTTCTCTGTCTTCTTCTGTTTCTCTATATGTCTCTCTCTCTCTCTCTCTCTCTCTCTCTCTATCTGTCTCTCTGTCTGTCTCACACTCTTGCTCTGTCACTCTCTCTCTCTTTCTCTGTCTTCTTCTGTTTCTCTATATGTCTCTGTCTGTCTGTCTGTGTTTCTCTCCCTTTGTCTCTCCATATACGCTTCTCTGTCACGCACTTTCTCTCTCCCTCCCTCTGTCTGACTGTCTCTCTCCCTCCATCTCTCTCTCACTCTCTCTCACTCTCTCTCTCACCCCCTCTCTCTGTCTCTCTGTGTATCTCTCCCTTTGTCTCTCCATATAGTCTTCTCTCTCTCTCTCCCTCTCCCTCTCCCTCTCTCTCGCAGTCTGTCTGTCTGACTGACTGTGTCTCTCTCCCACTCTCCCTCTCTGTCTTTCTGTCTGTATCTCTCTCCCTCTGTCTCTCTATATACATATCCCCCTCCCTCCTCTCTCTCTCTCTCTCTCTCTCTCTACTCTCTTGTGCTGTCTGTCTTTCTGTCTATCTCTATCTCTCTGTTTGTCTGTCTCTTTCTCTCTCTCTTGCGTGTCTCTCTTTATGCCTCTGACTTTCTCGTGTGTGTGTGTGTGTGTGTGTGTGTGTGTGTGTGTGTACAGTGTATGTAAATGATTTTTCCTGCTCTCTTAAATGTGTAACATAACCCAGGAAATGCAATCTCTGCTAATGAGTCTAGTTTGAGTCAGCATTATTCATGCGCACACACACACACACACACACACACACACACACACACACACACACCCCTGGTCAGTAGGTAGGTAGTGGAGTTGTGTGTGTAATGTGGAGTGTTGTGGGAGGAGGTTCAGATGGTGCCATGACAGGACTGTGATGTGGAGTTAATGTGATCAGCACTAATCAGCCCTGAGTGTGTTTCAGCCTTAATTTCATCTCCAACGTCCAGATATTTCCTCTCCAGGTCTGCAGTTAGTCATGAGCTTCCTGCTCCAGACGCATCTGTCGCACAACAGTCATTTATTTACTCTTATATTTATACATGTGAGCAACACGCACAACATCGCTGCACTTACATTAGGGGGATGTTTTTTAAAAAAAACTGTTAATCACAATTACATACTTTCACTCAGTCTCCAAGATTATATACAAATATAATAATAACAAAAAAAAAAACATTTTAATAGAGTAATATACATGGAAAGTGCTGTACAGTGAAGTAGTAAAAATAAAAAAATAAATAAATAAATAAATAAAGGCAGAGTAAAAATCAAATAAAAATCTAAACTTTTTTAATTAATCAAATAAATATAAAATTTTTATATTTAGACTAAAAAAAAAAGACTAACTACTTTTAAGTAAATGCTACATTTAAAAAATATACATATTTTCAAATCCTTTTTTAACTGTTTTTTTTTATTTATTTATTTATTTTTTTTATATATATCGTGAATATTGACTTTCACAGTAGTTTTTAAGCAGAGTCTGTTTTTATTTTTTCTTTATTTACTGAAGCTTTTTATGGAGAGAGACCATGAACTGATTTCATATGTTGGTAATTTAAGAAATAATTTTTTTAATTTTTATATATATACATTTGTTTTTATTTATTATTAATTATTATTGTGTAATATATTTATATTTAATGAATGCTATAATTTTCATACATATTAAGAAAATGTGTGTGTATGTGTGTGAGTGTGTGTATGAGAGAGATTTTCAGCAGCAGCTGTCCTCACCACCTACACACGTTCCTTCCACAGCTGATGAAAGACTTTCATCCAAAACATCCTTTTTTTTTTTTTTTTCTGAAAACGTGTCACTGCACTGTTTTACTACTTTTACATTGTTTGTTACAAAACACTGCAGGGAAAATAATCCAAACTTTATTTTACATTTAAGCAGGATAAATGTATTAGCTTTATAAAATGCATCTTATGCTTACACTGAGGGGAAAAAATAATTACCGAGCAATATGATTAAATAAGATCTGTAGCTACGCGGCTGTCAGAGCTGCTGCTATAGAAAGTTAATCAACACCTTCTGACCAATCAGAATCCAGAATTCAGCAGCGCTGTGGGATAAATAACATAAATAGCTAAAGTAGCAGTTAAATGAGGAACTGTGATCATGACTATAATCTAATGAATTATACACCAATATCAACTTCTATCGTTTATAATTCTAAATATATACAACCCCTTTATTGAAGATCTGAGTCTTCATGGATATGAGCGAAATAAAACGCATAGCGTTGACGTGAAAAAGCACGTATAAAAGCAGCGTGCAGTCTGCTGGACATGGAGCCGAAGCTAAATAAGGGATCAGCACTAATCACAGCAAACCTCTTAAAGCAAATCCCCAGATAATTAGAAAGACAGGAAGATGAGATGAGACTCGCCCTGTTTGCGTCTGACACATGGATCTAAAACCAATTCAATTCCATATGATGAGTGAACTCCAGTTAATGCTAATGCTGATGCTAATGCCTAGCGCCTGAATGAGGAGTTTTTCACACACACACAAAAAAAAAACACACATGCATGCATCTTTTTTGCAATATTGTACTATCAGCTGAGAAATATTTTTACACAGGTGACCGCACTGAAAAAAAATGCATATAGTATTTACCCAAAAAAAAACGAAGCAGCAACTTGCAGCCACTTTTTGGGGGGTAAATTTTACCCCATGTTTTACGTTTTATTATTTAGTAAATTTATTCTTTATTTAGCCAGGAACGTGCCAGTGAGATACAAGATCTCTTCTTCCAGGGAGTCCTGGTCAAGACAGCAGCGCAATATCTGCAATGCACATGTGGTAAATCCTACCTAATACTTTTAGTTCATCAACACACTCTCTCCTCTCAAGTACTCATTAATTATTTGTGATATAACACAATATAACAATATAACACCTGTGTAATAATTTTTCTGGGTTTGGAAATGCTTCAGGTTTCCTACAGGTGACTGTGTTGGCATTGACTCAGAACTGAAACTGAACACTTGCTCTGAAATCAGACCATCTTTTGCTTATTAAGCTCATAAAGGTTTAATACTAACTTGACTCTAAACCATGATCAAGCGATCTGAGTTCAAAATGGCGGATGTAAACAGACTAACTTACTCAACCGTACTGAATTCAAAATGGCGGATGTAAACAGACTAACTTACTCGACACTCCCAGCACTGCCACAGCTAATTATTTACTATATTTTTTAAGGAGTTTAAGATAACATGGCACTTAGCTACATATATTTGCAACCAATAAACACTTATCAATGCTAGCTCTAATGTTATTAATAAACATATCAAACACACTGTCAGCTTTTATACAGGCTTGTCTGCTTTATTACTAGTCACTAGTCACACAGGCTAAGGAGCAGTAGCTTACTCGCTAGATATGACAAAATTAGCCACAAAAATTAATGTTATTTCACTATTTTACACTGGCTCATAAGCAATTTAGTTAGAACTACATGTACAGCTATGCTTAACACTCTTAACTTTAGTGTAAATCTGAGTAGTAATGTGCCAGGAGAGGTTGCTGTGTTGATTTCTCTAAGCTAGCTGCTAAGCTAATTCAATAAAGGACAGCAATTAGCATTAAAGAGCAAGTTCATATTAGCTTAGCAACACTTGTTTGTAAATGAATTGAAACTGTATTCTTTGAGGCAAAATATCTCTTACCTTAAATATCAGACTTCTGAACGTCACGTCCTGTGAAAGTCCAATGTGCCCAAAAAATCCAACTGAAGAACGAGACAGAACCGGACAGAACCGGTTTCCTGCGCCTTCCTCAGCAGGCACCGTCATTAATGTGCAATTAAATTTTAATTACATTTTATGAGGCTTTTGCATATGGTAGATTTTACTTGAAATTTTTTCCTATATAATATACACAGTGTTGAGTAACATTTAATGTTTTTTTTTTTTTTCTGAAGTGTGCGTTTTTTCTGAATAGAATTAGCTAACTTGTGTAATTTGACCCAAAATCACATACTGCAGTTGAGAACTTAGTTATTTTATGTAAATGTTATACAATTCACATATAATTTTTTATACAGTGTAATAGGGATGCATCTGAAAGAAAGAATGACAAATTACAAATTTACATTTGTAAAATGGTTTTATATGTATATATGTTAATTTTCCCTATTTTCTCCCCAATTTTAGCTCTTTCTTATCACAGCTATCAAATGGGGAGGGTGAAGGTTACCATGTGTTTTCTCTAAGACACGTGAATCCAGCCAAGTAACTGAAAACACTATTTGCCCTAAAATCGCTATCTGCCCTCTTCCGCATCCATGAGCTCACATGACTGGCTAGTGTTGCCGTGATTTTGCTTACTTTAGTAATCAAATACATGAATTATTATTACTTAGGCATAAAAATCTGTGTGATTTCTTTTTTTATTATACTGACATCAGATGAGCAAAATTCACATTTGTATTGTATAAAACACAGGAGATGAAAATGGACCGTTTATGTGATGAAATCATGAGTAGATTTCACACTCTTTAGCTTTTCAGGGGCTCAGGAGTTATTATGTCATCACTTTTATTATTTAATTGACTAGCTGTAATGTTAAAGAGTTCCAGCTATTTAGCAGAAGCTATAGTAGTGAGCTCTAGCTAACGCATTGTGCCCCCTATTGACAGGACCATTGTACTATGTCAAGCATCAAACACAATTCTACAGACCTGTGTAATGTTAATAAAAATGAAACACCAGGTCTTAAAGAATTGAATGAGTCTTCAAATGCATAAATTAGTGGTTTAATGTGATGCCACTATCTGTATCTGCTCCAAATATTCATATCTGGTTTTGAATTTAATCACAGAGTGGGTGTGGCCTTTTTTTTTTTTTTTTAAATATACACAACTATTCCACTCGTAGAAACATTAGAAAACACTGGAAAAAACACAGATGTAGAAATGTCAGTCGTGTCAGCATGGTGTGTATTCAGTTATTTGTTTTGTTTGCACCTGCCTGCGAAATTTTCTAACAAATTTAATTGGCTCCATTTTTCCAAAATATAAACAAACTAGTAGCCGAATTGAAACTAACGTGACCCTGACCAGGCTGTTATTAAGGGCGAATGAACGCTGTAAATGTGTCCCACAGCCCCGCCACATGTTCATGTTAATGAACACAGTCTTTGTTTTGGTCTCACGAGCTTCATGAAATTTAAATCACTTGAAATTGAAAACCTTGGGCGACTTTTTAAGTTGTGTCCTGTGGGATCCTGGTCCTGATGCACACCTCTAATCTCAACCAGATGCCCTGTGAACGTTTACGGCAAGCACACAGACAAAAAAAGAAAAAAAAACACCTCCTATTCGTATTTATCTCTTTAGAACACATCATTTGTTCATTCGGAGTAATATATTCATATTCGGGAACATTCCTAGTGTACATCTAATGAAAAACCTTTGTCTTGTCCACTCGGATACATACACAGGCTAATAAGACACACTGACGCTAAGTACAAAGAATAGATGCTCATAACAGCTATATTTAGACACAACCTCATAATGCATTAATAATGTAGCTGAGAAGAGCAATCAAAACAAACAACATTCATGAACACAACTTTACAATGGAATATACAAAGTTTATATTTGATTTGATCTGTATTTCTGTACTTGGGTTAAATGAATACATGAATGTGGCTGCTGCACAAATCATCTGTAAATATTAGAGAAGTCACAACATGCTCTGAATTAGCATCAGCAACAAGTGCAGTAAAGGAGGAAAAAAGGAAAAGTAAATAACTCCCTGTAAAGTCAGCTAACTTTTAAGCCTGCGCTCAGCTAGACCGAGCGTCTGTGGGGAATTGTGCTCAGCCGTGATCAAAGCGCTAAGGTCCCAGTTCCTCTGTCTTTCAGAGTTTGCGGGATCTTAGCCGAGAGTCGTCTCTTCTCTTCTCCAACAGGTGAAGGCCTGCGTGGCTACGAGCCACGAGCGAATGAAAAGGAATATATTTATGCTTCCTGGCGACTTGATCTCCTGCTGCTTCATGGAAACACAGCTTCAAGTCCTTTTTCATGTGGGGTAAACAGAACGAGTGTTAGAAGTGGAAGTTAGCATTAACTCTGAAGCACTACTCGCCCAAGGGCCAGTTCGCAAAAAAACACAGCCTTTATGCAACCACTCAGCTAACAGTTTGATTTGATGTATTATTTCATGCACTTCAGCTTCAGAAATATGATGCAACTTTATTGTGTTTTTGGAATATGGGACTTTGTTATCTCTCTAGACTGGCCGTGAGTTAAATGGCTAAGTGACAATATATTGCATATTATATCTTTATTTTACATTGGTCTTCTTGTAATCTATTTATTTGTAAGGGTTTAGACAGCATACCTGCTAATATTTTTATGGTATGTGAGCTACTCTACTGACAACTCAACTCACAACTCAACTCACAACTTGACTCACGACTCACATATTTAAATCAGGGCTTGACTCATGGCTTGACTCATGGCTTGACACTACCTGACTCTTGGCTCAACTTATGGCTCATATCAAAGCTCAAATCATGATGTAACTCACAATCTGAATCATGGTCAATTCACAACTCGTAGCTTGACTCACAGCTTGATTCACAACTGGAGTCATGATTTGAATCACGGGTTGACTCATGAATCATTTATTTACTTGAATCACAGCTCGATTCATGACTCAACTCACAAGTTGAGCTGTGAGTCAAGCTGAGGATTGATTCATGGCTCAATTCACAGATTCACAATTGACTCATGAATCAGTTCTCAGCTTGACTCATGACTCAACTCAGCCAAACTCATAACTCAAACACTTAACTCATGACTCTACTAATAGCTAGTCTGAGGACTTGATTCACAGCTTGACTCGTGACTCGACTCACACCTCAACTCATAGCTCCCAGAGCTTTTGCTTTATGCTATTTATAGACTTTAGCCTTTTTATGTTAGCATGAAAGTACTAAGGATGTCTGCTAAATGCTGTAAATAAACAAAATTTAGCTCCACGATCAGCCTGACTAAGAAACGTGCATCTTTCTTTCAGTTAGCTAACAGCAGTGTCTGATTACTCTCTATTAAAAACTTAGCTAAAAGTTATGATGAAAACCTCATAGCTAAGAGCATGCTGCTGTGAGATATGATTTAGCGCTTAGTATTGCTAATGGATCGAATGCAATTCCTGAGTGATGGTGGAACGAAATGCGGATATATATACTGTGTGTGTGTGTGTGTGTGAGATCGCTGTACAGATTTCCTCCAAACCTTCAAGGAAGGCCTGAAGAGGCTCGACGCTTCTGAGAGCTCCAGAGCCATGAAGCACAATCGCCCTCAGCTGCTGCTTTATGTGTGAAACACATTGTGTACGGATGGAGGACTGCCTCGTGGTGACGTCTTTTTTGAATTCTTTGTCAAAAGAAAATATTCAGATGTGTGTGTGACCAGTGTGTAAAGCTAACGATGACTGTGAGCTGGTGAAAGAAAGGAGGAAAAAGTTAGAAATGCTGTAAAAGGATTGAAGCAATTCTGGTTTCTTACAAAGTCATTGCATTCGAAAGCATCAGCTTGCATGATTTTTTTTTTTTTTTTTAAGTGGTTAGATATCAGCTTTAACATTCCTACAACATAACTGATGATTACTAAAAAGTATGTTGACGGAGCATTCCTTTGAGATCTTGAATTGTATTTATGATAATATAGACAGCACATGAATGTGTAGCAACGTGGAGGAATGTTGTGTAATGGATTGAAGAAATGAATGATTATTAATATTGTATAATTATTATTATGTCATTAAGCACAATCTGGATAAATATTAGATTCTTTATTTCTACCTGCTCATCATTTATACAGCAAGCTAAGCTGCTAAGCTGAGCCGAACATGCCTTTTTTTTCATAATTTCTATCTCTACTTCTTTTTAATATCAGATCTATTTGTTGATTCTCTCCTGGTCTGGGTCACTGGATCCAATTACATCGCGACCCTTTAAGCCCTTTAGTTCTTGCTGACCGAAGTCTCTCGTCCTCCCGGCGCTGTAAGCCGTCTATCAGATAATGGAACGCTGCCTCCACCTTTCCGCCTCCTCGGGGGAAATCTGCGAAGAGCAGCTGCCCTTTATCAAGCAGCTTTTCCCCAGCTTTTCCCATCTCGCACCTCCCGAGTCAACCCACCTCGACGACAGAGAGAGCAGTGAGCACATCATCCACCTGGACTCCATCAGAAACACACCAAATACACACTCGGAGAGCTAGCAGGACTGCTCAGATCTGCTCACGGGGCATTTACACCGATATTACAGATAAAAGATGTCAATGATCAGGAGAGGGGAAAAGTGGTAAAGGAATCGAATTGTGAGTAAAACTGTGCGTGGGTCTCAGACATGCTCATTTTAGCAATACTACATCCCTAAACTTTCTAAAACAAGGTTCATCAGAGCAGAAGAACAGAGTGATGTTTATTTAGATGGTGGAATATTCTACAGAACGTGGGCAGAAATGGCCCATCTATCTTTCTGATGAAATCTTAAAGCAATCTAGTTCTGTTTTACCTGCTCTTTTTTCGCTAAAACGAGTGTTTATATCAAATTTCAGACCTGGTCCAATCATATTCTGGTCAATAAAGGTGGTTAAATAAATAAAATCTGTCCTTTTGTAATGCTGGCAGAGAAGAATTCAGGCTTTCGGTAACACTGCTTGTGTGGACACAGCAGTTCTCCAGTTCATCTACACACACAGTCCATGGCCATGCCTTTTTTTCCCCCTTCATTTCAACACTTATTTTCTGACAAAGAGCGTGTAGATTACATATTTCTCTTCTTGAACGATGCGTATGTTATTTGAAGCGATCGTCACTTCGGTGGACAGAATATTTTTAACAGAGTTTGAGAAAAATTACTGCAAATTTCTCACAGCTGTTGAGATCAAGGTCGAACCATCTGTAGCACATGAGATTTTCTACACTGAGGTCACTTCCAAATTATAATAAAATAAAACTTCATGAGTGTTACTCCTGAAAGAAAGAGAGAAAGAGAGAAAGAAAGAAATTGAGGTGGAAATAGAGAATATATCAAATGGTTAAATGAATTACTTGAAAAAGGAAAGAAAGAAAATGAAAGAAAGAAAATGAAAAAGAGAGAGTGTAATTGAGGTAGAAATAGAAAATATATAAAATGGTTAAATGAATTTAGATTCATTTAGAATTCATTTGGAACTTTCTAGATCAACAAAGAAAGAAAGAAAATAATGAAAGAAAGATAATGAAAAAAGAAAGAATGTAAGGGAGGCAGAAATAGAGAATGTATAAAAAGGTTTAAAAGGGGGGATGAGAAGGATGGAAATGCTTCAGAAAAACAAGAAAGAGGGAAAGAGAGAAGGATACGTTGGAATGCTAGAGAGAAGAAAGGAATGAAACAGAAGCAGACTGAGAGAAAATCAAGTGAGGAAAACAGAAAGAAGAAAAGGGAGGAATAAGAGTGACAATATGAGAGAGAACATGAATGACTGATAAAAATGGAGAGAGAGAGAGGAGAAAGTAAAGAAGAGGAGAGTGAAGGTGAATCAGAGCTGCTGATTGGACGATTCTGAAGCCCACAGTGACATCATCAATGGCAGCTGAGATTCAAACTGACATTCGGCCAAACTTTAAACTTCAATATAGAGATTTCTCTTCTCTTCTCTTTCTCTTTTTCTTCCTCTTCTCTTTAACATAAAGATTAACATACTGCACTTCAAATAACTTTTCAGCGAGTTTTAAGAAATCTGAAAATAGTTAAGACTTTATTTCACCACAGATCCTCTCTTCTCTTCCTGCTGAATGACCTGAATTCTTTTAACACAATGTCAGAAACTTTCTTTGGAGATTTTTAGTCTCGGTCTCAGGGCTGTCTCAGTAGCATCACACACACACACACACACACACACACACACACACACACACACACACACACACACACACCTGATCCACACACCTCACACCTCCACTTTCACATCATCCTGAAGCTGAGCTACTGGACTGAGATCTGTGGAAATTACCGGACTTTGGAGTAAAATTAGGTCACTGTCATGTTGCTGAAAATCAGCTTGACGCGATGCATAATTTATCCATCTGGAAGTTTCTGTGATGGAGGGGAGCCGGAGGCAGCTGAACGTCTTTACTGAGGCCTTTTCCAAAAATGGTGGAATGGTTTGGTACAAATGTTTCCCCGTATCCCAAATGTAGTCAGTCAGCAAGACAAGTTTGGTGTCTGACGTTTGCCACTCTGTTTCTTTCACTAAAGTAGTGGGACTCTGTGTCACCCAAAATATTTTGAGCCTCTAACCACGTTCAGTTCTTCAGTGAGTCACACAGACGTGTAGATGTGGTTTTGAGCTTGGCACAGAGTGCTACGTTTGGTAGAAACCCAACAGTCATTCTGAGAACGCCAAATGCACAGTGAAGCATGGTGGCGGTAGTATCATGTTTAATGTCTACTTCTCTGACTAATCCCATCTTTACCCAGTCACTGACTCTTGGTGGACGGTGTTTGCTCGTCATGGTTGTGCCATGTTCTTTGTATTTTTGGATAACGGGTTTAATGTCGCTCTGCTGGATGTTCAAAGTTTTTTTTTTTTTTTTTTTTTTTTCGTTCAATAATCGAACTTTGTCCTGGGCTTGTTCTGATCCCTCCTTAGTCTTCATGATGCTGTTTGTTTAGGTATGTGCTCTAACAAACTCCTTCTTCCAGGAATATTTATATTGAGATCATGTGACACTTTAATTTTAATTACATGCAGGTCAGTTTTGTTCATGTGACTCGTATGATGGCACCAGAACTAATTTAGGAGTTTCACAGCAGTGGGGGTGAATACTTTTGCAATCACAACTATACTATACTTTTCCCCCCTTTTCCAATATTATGGGATGGTTTGTGTAGCTTCCTGACATATGTGCTGCGATCCATTGTACTCCGAACTCGGAAAAAACCTGACTTTCGACACGGAAAAGTGCAAAGTCAACTTGGAATTTCCAGTCAGGAACTCGGGCAGCATCCAGCTAGCACTAATTCTCTGCGACAAACACACCTGACATCACAACAATATTGCGCAACAATCCACAGGAAACACATTTCCCTTTGGATCAGTTTGAACTTGATGTGTATTGTAAAAAAACGTGTTCTCGGTTTAGGTTTTTAACTTAATTCTGTGGAATTCAGCCCAATTAAGACCATAGTGAAAGATCATTTTATGAGCAAACAACAAGACAGTTCACATGTCTTATACATCGTTTCTCTTCATGTTTCATGTAGAAATAATTGATAATTGAAATAACAGTATGTTTATCAAATTCAGAGACTGACCATACAAATATGATTTTGCTCTCAATAACACATTTTTTTCCAAGCAGAAGCCCTGGAACAAATTTAGATCAGATCTCTGAGTTCTGCGTACTCCGGATTGCAGCAATAATCTGAACTAACCTCAATCCAGTTCATTTCCAGGTTTTAAAGAAATTTCTAAATGTTCCCACAAAAAAGGCAACTCTTGAAACGTGTAGATTTTCTCAACAGACGAGTCAGTTCCACACTTTCACCATCATCTCAGTCATGCCACGTCTCTGCAAGTAGCAAATTCGTCATGATGTGATGTTCATTACGGCTTTTAACAGAGAAGGCTGCGAGTATCCTGACGTCACCTGTCGGATTAGAGACGCAGCCTGTCTTCTGTATCTCATATTAACCTGCGAAAAACAATTAGCGCCCCTGGTTCAAAAGTGAGACAATGTGAAATTACAGGACGTAAAAAAATTTGTTTTCTCATTCCCCAGAGCAGCATTATTCTTAATGTTGAGGAGCTACACGTCGTATTTTCTCACCACCTTCTCAGAATAGCAGGTCTGGATATGGAGTAAAAAAAAAAAAAAAAAAAACATGAAGTATAAGAGAAAGGGGTGGACAAAAGTTAATTTTAAGTTTACTGCTGGTTGCCATGGTTACGCTGGGAGAGCTTAGGTAGTGTAATAGCTGTCTATGCAAAATACACCATATAACATCAAAACTGAATTACTTACAATGCTTTTATTGTTGTTAAGAGGCGCTAACTAGCTTAATTATACAGCCTGATAACATCGATCAAATAAATAATCAAACAACTCTGTTGCTAAAATCATTTCTTCGTAGTAGTAATGCAACAGTTTTGTAATAATTTTCTCCAAAAAAGAGATGTATACACAGATATACTGTACTGAAATAGTGCCATACAGATACACATATTGTCCCATAAAAGGGGCGGGACTAAAGTTTGCAAACTATCGCCAGCTTACATTTTTAACATCGTTTTAGGTTAGTACATAACAGTTATTCTGTAAGGAATAAAACACTGTGTCATGCTGTTATAGGAAAATAATCAATAACAGAGTGGTGTGATGAAGCGGAGTTACTGTTATCAACCTGAGGTTGATTATTCTTCCATAACAGCATGTCGCTAAGTGTTTTATTCCTCTTACACCACAGCAATTTGTCAACCATTCAAATTTTAATTGTTTAATAAGGGATTAAAACCTGTGATTTGCGTTACGGAAAATTAATCAACACCTTCTGACCAATCAGAATCCAGGATTCAGCAGCACTGTGGTGTAATTGGGTTAGAGGAATATGAATGTGAATAAAGGCATCTGAGTCCCAGCTAACACCTGATATTGACTCCTCTGTGTGCTGTTGTTATTCCTACTGCTTTCAGCCAATTAGGCAGTGTTTGCACTGATGGTAGCAAATAATGCTACGTTTGCTAACTGATTCATTTAAAACGGTTTAGGATAGACACTGAAGTAAGTCGTGAGTCTTTATCCTAAGTGTGTGTTAAACTGGTGGCCTGATTCAGAAAAGTGTCTCTTCGCTCAACTTGAGCTCATTCTCACACTCTATTTTAGGGCTTTGTGATTGATGAATCCTATGACTGAAGATAAAGATTAAAAAAAAAAAATTCCACGTCCAAAAATATGCCATCCCACCCCCCCCCTTTTCCTGCTGTCTGTCCTGTGTGTCGTGTCGTATCGTATCATATCGTATCGACGTCTGGCACTGACCCTGGAAACAGAATAAAAGTATCGGAAATGTCTGAACACTCCGTCCACAGTGTATGATCACAACTTTGAGTAATATAAATTAATAACTGGTAATATGAATAGCCCTAACCCCCATCTCTCCCTGCATCCAGTCTTGGGAAAGAGGAGCCATGGAGTCTGGAGAAGAAGAGTGCAGGATGCTAATGTGTTCATTCAGTGTAATACACTCTGAGTCTCATAGCTGTCACACTGTACGCTTAATAATACCCATAAAATCCAAATAACGCAGTCAGTCCCGCTCGATCAGCTTCACTGCGAGCTGCAAACTGCAAAAGTTGGCCATTTACTGAAACTGAATCAGATGTTAAGGCAAAAAAGATCCAGTTATGAGCAATTTGACCTGGTAATTGATATAACATTGGAGTAAATAACAATTACGAAGAGTAGCAAAAGAGAGTATAAATTAATAACTGCAATTCCTCAGATGTTGAAACAAAGGATCTTCAGGTTAAATAATCTTTATATTTTATGTTGTTCTTATCTGTTTTCAGTCGTGTCTCGTCTCCAAATCAAAGGTACTTTTTTTAAAAAAATAATTTTTCTATCCTAGATAACCAAGCTAACAGCTCAAAACTGTGACAGAGCCAAGCGTTCATTCTTCGCTATCCCATCACCCTTTCAATTCTAAAGTGCTTGGATGTGATTGTGACATGGAAAGAAACAGCTTTAAGATACAAAGAGTGCAACAATGCAGTGCAAGAAAACACCTTAGCAAGTGAAAATATCTTCACTATAATCAGATCTAATCTAATATTTCCTTTGATTACAATTTCTGTGTTAAAATACTCTTGTTCTATTGGCAGATCATTTAGATAATTTCAAGCATTTATTTCTAGAAAGAAGTGCCAATAGAAAAAGAAACTTATAGCTTGTCTAGAAATAGGTTTAATAAGCTTAGATTTGGTTTATTGCAATCTTATAATAGGAAATACGACATACAATCAGGTCCATAAGTATTTGGACGGTGACAGTTTTTGTAATTTTGTCTTTGTACAATTACAGCTCCATTTTTGTTGTTTTACAAAGTCTCTCCATTTTCACAGGCTCAAAAGTAATGGGACAAACTAATATAATCATAAATATTAGGATTATTTTTATTACTTGGAGGTAAATCCTTTGCAGTCAATGACTGCGTGAAGTCTGGACCCCATGGACATCACCAAATGCTGAGTTTCCTCTCTTGAGCTGGTTTGTCAGGTTTTTTACTGCAGCTGTTTTCAGTTGCTGCTTGTTTGTGGGTCTTTCTGCCTTCAGTTGTATCTTCAGTAAGTGAAAAGCAGCTCAATTGGGCATTTAATAACGTTCCATTTCTTTTTCTTAAGAAGCTGTTGGGATGTTTTCGTGGTACGTTTTGGGTCATTATCCATCTGTACTGTGAAGCGCCGTCCTATCAGTTTTGCAGAATTTGGCTGAATGTGAGCAGAAAGTATAGCTCTATACACCTCAGAATTCATCCTGATACTTCTAACAGCAGTCATATCATCAGTAAACACCAGTGACTCAGTTCCATTGGCAGCCAAACATGCCCATGCCATAACACTGCCTCCACGATGTTTGACAGATGATGTGGTATGCTTTGGACCACAAGCCCTTCCTTTCCATCTCCATACTCTTCTCTTCCCATCATTCTGGTAGTTTAGTTTATTTATTTATAACACAAATTTAAAAACAACTGAAGTTGAAGTTTTTATTATTCTGGTACAAATTAATCTTGGTTTCATCTGTCCACAGAATCTTGTTCTAGCCTTTTTTTTATGTTTTCTAGCAAAGTCTAATCTGGCCTTTCTGTTCTTGAATGTTACCAGTGGTTTGCATCTTGAGATAAACCCTGTGTATTTAGAGTGTTCTTGACCTGGCTAGATGCTGTGAAAGGGTTTTTCTTCACTTTCTGTAATCATCCACTTTAGTTATCTTCTGGAATGATTATAATATATATATATATATATATATATATATATATTTCAGAATGAGGTTCTAATGACATTAATACTCAAAAAAAGATGTTCTGAATGCATATGCATTCATATCTAGAATGCGTACGCAGAATAATATCTACAATAATCTCCTAATAATGTTAAATTGGGCTGTTGTCTGTTTTCTGTACTGACTTGGACTTGTCTCAGAATTATTGGCATTTGAACTCAGACTTGGACACTGGTCTCTCTAAATATGGTCTTGGTCTTCTTTTCACATGCACACAGTTTGACTAGAAGTAATTCCTTCTTCTGGAAAACAGCCTAATCATTTGCACAATACACAAACGAAGCAAACTAGTTTAAGTAATGGCTTGGCCTTGAAAAGAATTTCCAGTCTTGCTATTATTAGGAACCGGTCTCGACTTGGCCTTGGCTAGAACTAGTCTTAGTCCTGACCAAGAGTTTGTTAAAAAAAAAAAAAGTTTGTATTGTTGTTTCTTTTCACATGCACACAGTTTGACAAGAAGTAATTCCATCTTCTAGAAACCAGGCTGATTACTGGCACAAGATTGCGTAAGAAACTGGCTGCACGAGTTGAGAGAACTAGCATAAAATGGTTCAACAAGTACAACTAATTATTTAAACATGGGTGTTAGCGTTGGCTATTTAAGCATTTACATTTACATCATTTGGCATACTCCCTTATTCAGAGCATCTTACATTTATCTCATGCATTTTATACAGCTGAGCAGTTGAGGGTTAATGGCCTTGCCAGAGGACAGTGGTATCTTGGCAGTGCTGGAATTCTAAATCATGACCTTCCAATCAGAAGTCTGAGCTACAACTACTGAGCTACCACTACCCTAAGCAAGGCTTGTTTACCAATGGCAGGGTGAGAAACTTCACTCTTTTGTTTTGTTAGTGAGTATTAGTATGTACAACACTACATAAAACCATACTTTAAATAAATAAAAGGACATAGTTTCATCTTACTGTGTTGTTTTATTGCTCGTGTTTTGACATCATGGGTAAACATGAGATGACAAGATAGCTGTCTTTTTTTAAATGAGCTTAAATTATTATTATAAAAAATGTGTAATCTCTTTTATAACTCTCAAATTATCCAGTACATTAATAAAGACAATTTCATTTATTTGTAATAAACAGATTTGGAGTATGAACAGCAGTTTTGTGACTAGAGCCACAGCGTTCTTGACCAAATATCACATGCCCAATAAAACTACTAGTGCTAACACAATTACATGGCCATATATATTATCCAGAATGATTCTGCACAATTTTAGCCAATTCTCAAGAGATTTAGCAAATTTGCTCTGGTACATACTGAACTTGAAGTAAAGGCTTGTACTTAAGAACCTTTGATGGTTTTCAGTCTCAGTCTTGACTCTGTCTCACTTTTTCTGGTTTATTTTACATTCCTGTAGTGAATTATTGAATAATATGCTTTAAGATTATTTTTTCCCGACAAAATACCTTTGCAGAAAAGTATGAATGAAATAATTTTAAAACAATTTTAGTGTATAAGTTTAGTACGTACAGGCTGAACAGTGTAGTAGCCGCAGAATATGGGATATGTGTTTTCTAGTTTGTACAGGATACTGTGTGTGTGTGTGTGTGTGTGTGTGTGTGTGGATATCAGCATTTCGTAAGTTCACTTTGGTGGAAACAGTCAGAACTTTCTGTCTGTCTTACTACTGTGTAAATATTTAATCATGAATCTAGTATTTATCATTCTTATAAAGAAGCCTTGTTTTTATATTTCTTTAAAACTATACCTGATATGATAATAATAAATAAAATGATCAGCGCCTTGCTGTATTGATCCACTTTCCCGTTTCATACGAGGATGGTGCATTATGGGTAACCCGAGTCTGTGCCTGTGATGACTGGTTGCGTGAGTGCGCATGAGATGTCATGCTCTCTGAAAGCTTGGCTAAGTACAAAAGCGTGACGATCTTAAGGAAGGACGTTAAGGTCAAGGGCATGTCTCGCTGACTGTCTGCATCCTTCAGACACACAGATGCCTACTGAGCTACCTAGAGGACGATTGCTAATGTCTGCCATTTTTTGATGTCTGCTGGTCTTCAAGTGTTTTGAAGTGTAACCTTGGATGGGGCTTTATTTCCACCACTGCTGCCTGTGACACACTTTTACTGTCCCTCTGAGCTCCTCTAGTTATGATACCTACAATCAGCTTCAGTATAAACAGCAGAGTGAGGAGACTTCAATTACTCACACCGTCTGGGATTAAAACCACAGCGCTATGGAATTCTGGATTCTGATTGGTCAGAAGATGATGATGATGATGATGATATGGTGAAGTTTTCTGTAAGGAGGCATTTATTTAACATTTATGGAAGGAGTCTCCAGTGTCAGTGCTCTATAGCTATAACTTGAAGTTTGGATTTAAAAAAAGTGGTCTTCTGCTGTTGTATCCAATGCCGCTCAAGGTTTGATGCTTTGTGCATTCTGAGATGCTTTTCAACTCACCACGGTTGTAAAGAGTGCTTATTTGTGTTACTTCAGCCTTCCTGTCAGCTCAAACCAGTCTGTCCACTCAGCTCTGATGTCTCGTATCAAAAAGGCATTTCTGCAAAATCCTTGAGACCATTAAGAAAAACTTTTAAGACCTTATTTAAATATTGCTGGCATTTATGTGATACTATTTGTAAATCACCCCCAACAAGTCCACTAACCGCACATACAAATTAGCTCCTTTACTTGGAGTCAGTGATAATTGTCTTTTTTATGACTAAAACCTGACACTGATTGAGTTAAAGTCTGATTGAGTTAAATTTTCAAAACGATCTGCTAAAGAACCTAATCATTACCAGTGGTTTGTTTATGCTGTTTACTGAAACTCCCTCTAAATTCCTCTGGTGTACTCCACTGTCTATTCCCGCACTCTTTAACCTTGCAAGGGGCAAAAATTGTTGTTATTCATTCATCATAATGTTTGAGAGCCCTGGCAGCCACCCCGAGCTCATTACAGAAAGAGTACAACAGTTTACATATTAGCAGTGCTCTTGCTCGCTGAAATAAACGCTCAGGGGGATTCGGATTCATCATCCAGAGCATTCAACTGTCAAAACAACGCTATCTGGAGACTGCTTGCAGTTGAACCGGGACAATGTACTCTACTAAAAGGCGTGAATGATCAGAAATATTCCTTCAGAGGCCCTGTGTTTTCATCTTTGACCCGTGATTGAGTCGTTCATCATATCTGGTTTTGCAGTCGAACGCTCGTTTCCAGTTCCCATCCGAGACTTCCTGACCTTAAACCTCCCACAGGAATGTAGCTGATTTCTAAAGCCCTGTCAAGCCTGAAGGATTCTGGGACTCGGACGTGTCTTTGTGGCGCTTCGGTCATTTCCCAGGAGCTTCTGCTTCTGCTTCTTTGTCTCGCCTTGTCACAAAAAGCTGATACACACCACACGCAAAGCACAAACAGCCCCTTAAGAGGTGCCTGTGCACGAACCTCGGCCTCACACTCGCATGAAATTGGCAAGCTTATTAAATCTGATAGTGGGAAAACACACACATGCCAGGAAAAAGCCATGTTTCACATGTTATCAATTATTATTATCCCACATTATCACACCAAGACATCCTTTTTTTCGAATTAAGAGATTGCAGGAGACAGCTTCATTCAGCTTCATGCATGCTGCAGGCTCTATCCGACCCTGGTAACGGTGAAATACGTCTCTGCTGAAGGTGACACGTCCCATCTCGGTCCCGGCACGACAGATTTATCGCCTGCTTCGCTATTTACAGGCATTCATGCCACTGATCAGGCCGTGATATTCAGCTCCAGGGCAGCGCAGCTCATTGATAACCTGGGGAAGTCTGAATGCAGAACCATAATGGCAGCCAGGGGAAGCGGAAGGGAATCATTCTGTTTCTTTTCATTCGCTGAACAGGGAGCGTTTATTAATCCTGGCGAATCATAAACACGATTTCAGAGGCAGGATGAGATTCAGTGACATTATTGTCTGAAGATCTAAATGACTACGGATCCCAAATTACTAATGGAACAGTGAGCATAAATTTAACTCCCCTCCCTGGACTGTCTGATGAGGGAATGGACCTGCAACTGGGACGTTGCGCAAATCACTTTTGAGCTTCTCGAACGAGATTTTATCATCCTTTACTGACATAAAGACTCTGTTTCTACTGACTGAAAGCAGTAGAGCTGATAATAATGTCTGAAAAATGTATTCATCTCCATCTTCAGTGGATCCTAGTGCAATAAGGATCAATTACATAAACTTTTAAACTATAGTCCTGTTTAATTCTGGATTCTGATTGGTCAGAAGGTGTTAATTTTCTATAGCAGCAGCTCTGACAGTAGTGCAGCTGCAAATCACGGGTTTATATTAAAGCACTCGTTCTCATACGTTATCGTTTCTAACACAGGGACTTGTATGGCAGACTCTCCACATAAACAGATTTCAGTAAGGGGATGTTTCTTTAACATTTATGGAAGGAGTCTCCAGTGTCAGCGCTTTGTAACAGTCAGAGGTAAAGCTGGAACTTTACGTTTTCTGACATCTTCAGGACAGAGGAGTTTACGCTTTGTGGTTTCTCTGTAACCTGACAAGCTGCATTTTTTTAATCTCGAGAGAAGAAAGAGTGGTGAGGGAACGACTGTTTATAGCTGCTAAGCAATAAAAGAAAGTAAGTTGTGGACCTTCCACAACACTAAATGTAACAGGAAACATAAAAAAAAGTGTGCTGTTCTTTAATAAATAAAAAACTAAATGTAATCATTGATGAATTGATGTGGTATTAGAGGAATAAAACACTTCAGGACATGCTGTTATAGGAAAATAACTACCGGGTGGAAACTAACTCTGCTTCATCAACAGTTCACAGAGTGTTGCTGAAATAAGATCATAAACATTTCTGAATAGGAAAAACTATATAATAATAATAGATATAATAATAATAATAATAATAATAATAATAGTTTTATTTTTACTGTGTGTTCAAAATGGAGGAAAAAAGAAAAACAGCAATCAGAAGGCAGACAAAACCACAAATTGATTTTTTTAATTAACAAATTCTTGGATAAGAAGTTGTATTATGTCATGAAACCTGCTGAAATAAAAGCAGATCTCGGTAGAGAACCCACTGAGTGCTAGAAAACATGTGATCCTGTATGTTGAAGGAAAATAAATTGAACTGAATTCAACTCTGAATACAGCTTTCTAACACAATTTCCTTTATTTGATTCATTTCCCTGTATTCTAAGTGTGCATGTCGCCTGATTCTTTTATTTTTTCGTCCTTTCTTGTCATAATTCAGTCTTGCCGAGCAGCAGCACATGAGTAACAACCTGGTTGGGAATAAAGGTGTCAAGAGCCATTACTGTTTAGCGAGCTCTGCAGAAATACTATTCACCAGCAAAACTTGTCACCATGGTACCATTACTCTCCAAAGTGCACTTTGCTTTAGGCAATAAGGTGATATTCCTCTTTTCTCTCAGGAGTGGGATTACATGGTGTTACTGTCATGCTGAAACTCTCCCACGGTTCCTGCTGCTCCTGCACAGAATGCAAAAATCCCATGATTAAGAGTTTATAGGAACTCATGTGAATAAAAAATAATAAAATTGTAATGAATGAATAAGGTTAAGGCCCCAAGGTGCAGTTTATGATACTTTTTACTAATACATTTTTAATAAAATAAAACAATTTTAGCTAAATTTAAACAATTCAGTTAATGCTTAATATTCTTGATGGATACTGAAATATTGATTATAAGTAGGGTTATAAAATTGTCTTTTTTTAAAATGGGATTAAATTATTATTATTATGGTAACACGTTTATTTTATATTGAACCTACTGCACCTTGTCACGAAGGCATCTTATGTGTTGAGGAAAACATTTTTTTTTAATTCTGATAATGGGAAGTGCATAAAAATGTCTAACTGCTTAAATAATAGTTCCACTGAAGCACAGCAGGGATGAGGGATAAAGGGATAGTGATCAGGATATTTGGAAAGGTAAAATGGTAGGACAGTGAGAAGGTAGAGTAAGATGGATGGAGGGATAGTGAATAGTTTAAGAAGGTGGTGGGATAGTGATCAGGCTGGGAGAGAATGATAGATGGATAGTGAATAGATAAAAGATAAGAGATAGTGGTTGGATCAGGCTAGTAGATGAGGATGAATGGAGGGCTGGCGAACTAGGGGAGATGGTTAGATTGACAGATAGTGAGCTGGTAGAGAAGGATAGATGGAGAGATAGTGGTCAGGCTGGTAGAGGAGGTTGAATGGAGAGATAGTGGCCAAGAACATAATGAAGGATAAAAGGCTAGATTACAGAGCAGTAGGATAGGCTGTATGGAGGGAGAGTGAGTAGATAAAGGAGGAAGGATAGAGATATAGTAATCAAGCTCATAAAAGAGGTTGAATGGAGGGATAGTAAATAGGTAATTAATAAGTAAGATGAGGAAAGATGAATGAGTAGATTGCCGAGTAGGTAGAATAGAGTGATAGTAAAAAGCCTGGTTGATGAAATTGTATGGACAGATTGTGATCATGTGGAAATGGTTGGATGGACAGATAGTGAGAAGGTTGGATAGACAGATAGTGGGGAGTTAGAAATTGTTGGATGGAGGGATAGTGACCACCTGCTGTCTATCCCTCCATTCAACCTCCATCAGAGTGTTGATGGTTAATTGGAGAGATAGTGAGTAGGTGGAGATGGTTAGATGAAGAGACAGTGAGGATATAGAGGAAGTTGAATGGAGTGAGAGTGAGCATGGTAAGAGAGAGGGATAATGAGTATGTGAGGATGGTTGGATGGAGGGATAACGAGTAGGTGGGGATGGTTGGATGGAGGGATAACAAGCAGGTAATGTGGTTGGATGAAGGGATAATGAGCAGGTGGGGATGGTTGGATGGAGGGGTAATGAGCAGGCGGGTGGTTGGATGGAGGGATGATGAGTAGGTGGGGATGGGTGGATGGAGGGGTAATGTAAGTGGGGGTGGTTGGATGGAGGGATGACGAGTTGGTGGGGATCCAACCATCCCCACCTACTCGTCATCCCTCCATCCAACCACCCCCACCTACATGTTACCCCTCCATCCACCCATCCCCACCAACTCGTCATCCCTCCATCCAACCATCCCACCTACTCATCATCCCTCCATCCAACCATCCCCACCTACATGTTACCCCTCCATCCACCCATCCCCACCTACTCATCATCCCTCCATCCAACCACCCACCAACTCGTCATCCCTCCATCCAACCATCCCACCTACTCATCATCCCTCCATCCAACCATCCCCACCTACATGTTACCCCTCCATCCACCCATCCCCACCTACTCATCATCCCTCCATCCAACCACCCGCCTGCTCATTACCCCTCCATCCACCCATCCCCACCTACTCGTCATCCCTCCATCCAACCACATGGAGGGGTAACATGTAGGTGGGGGTGGTTGGATGGAGGGATGACGAGTAGGTGGGGATGGTAGGATGGAGCGATAGCAAACTTGGGAAGAACAGGTGTGTTATGTTGCTAGTAACGAGTGTCAGTTAGGATGGAGTTGTGTTTATACAGCTGTCAGGGTGGGAAAAGGAGGGCGGGTTTCGGAGTGAGAGCAGGTACGGTGAATAAGGGAGGAAAATAAATAACCTTACCAATGTTGAAGGTTCTGCTGAACTCAAGGAAAACCTTTTGTGGATTTCGTATAAACATGCGCAGTTTTGGGGAGATAAAGATTGGAGTTTGTGTCATCAGTAAAGGTGGATGTTAAAATGATCATACAATATATCCAAAAAGAGAAGAAATTCTGAACAGGAACATCCCAAGGATTGGGCCTTGAGCAGCCCTTTGTGTGACAGTGAAAGGGGGAATGTGTGGCCTGGCAGGCTAAAGGAGTATATTTTGTAAACAATGTTAACACCTGAAGGGAACATCCTTTGAAGGATTGAAAGACGGAAAGAGTGGCGAGGTCCGTACTCCAGTCCAACAGAATGAAAACGAAAGCCTCAGAGTCAGCAGATGGTCCATGCAGGTGGCAATGGTTTCACAGGATATGTTTCACAATGTCTAATGTTCTTATTTTATTTCATAAAAGAAACTCTTATTGAATTATAAATATTTATAATTAACATGTGATATTCAATGACATTTAAGATTTATTTTACAATGAAATTCTGAGTTGACATTTGTTTGCTTCAATCTTCTTTCATTTTCACTTTAGTTAACGGTTTCCTACATTACCCACAATGCTGTTCTCTACCTGCTGTTAGTGGTGCAGTGGGATTTATCCCTCGCTTCATTTATACCAAAAGACATCGATGCAGCAGTGCTTTAGTCCTCCAGTCTGTCCAGCTCTTTAACCTCCTCATCTGTACACTCTGCTCAAACAGCTTCCAAAGCTTCATGCTAATACCTCCATCAAGGCCATAACGCTCATCATCTTGCTAACTAGCCAAGCAGAATCTGTGCCATAACTCATCATCATATACCTGCATTGCATTCTGGGACTTTGAGTCCAGCATTTGCACCAATGCCTCCACTACATCTATGGTGGGTTTGTCATTGATATGACATTGAACATTGCTGGAAAATGGTGAATGAGAAAAGAAGTTTGTTTTTAGGAGCTAACAGTGAAACTTGAGTAGCAAGCAATAACAATGTCCCAATGGGCCATCAGCACGGCATACAACTGCTAACTTCTCACGAGAATAATGAAAATACAAGACCAACCACCAAATTAGCACCAGAAACACAAAACGTCACAATATAAATTTCGATATCAACAGATTTACTGTGTTTCAGGATAGAGTTTCCTTCAAAAGTATTGCTACTGTAAGTCCAGTAGTATGAGTCTTTGTGAGAACTGATGTTTGAAAGTTGTCAGTGATCCAATTAAATAAATCCAGATTCAGCCAGAACAGTAGGTGCAGTTGGTTGGTTCAGCTGCATCCTCCACAGCTGTCAATCAACGAACAGTTTATTTGAGATATGAATGGCCCTGTAAAAACTGAACTGACCCCAGAGACAGATAGACGTCTACTCCACTTCTTCCACAGCTGACAAGAGCTCGAGCGCGTCCTTCAGCCTTTTGGCTCTAATTGCTAGTCACGTTCCAAATGTCAAACCGTCAGGCTGACTATTTGGCAATGTCTTCATCTGTGTGTCAGGTTGAATGGTTTTATTGCTGCTGGTCACAACATTAACCTCGGGTATCACAGAGAGATAATGATGCCCTCTGGACTTAAGTCGCTTGGAAAGTCTCTTTAGCTAAAAGTTTCTGCCAGATGAAGAAATATAATATTACTGCTGCAGCTCTGCTACAAATACTCTCAAAGGAACAGGACCAAAGTGTACCTGCACACACACACACAAACACACATGTGGACACACCCATGCACGTGGACATGATACACAGACGGACACGTACCTATGGGCACCGACACACATACACACATGGACACACCTATGGACACACACACAGGGAGACAACACACAGACACACATGGACACAGAACAGATACTGACACACACATGGACACAGAACAGATACTGACACGGACATGGACACACCTATGAACATGGATACACAGACATGGACACAACACACACAGACACACTCAGTAGGACACATATGGACACAGCAGACACATGGACACATATTCATACCATGAACACATACATGGACACACTCATGGACTTAGACACACACACACAGAGAAGGACATGTACCTATGGACGCCAATACACATGTGTACACGTGTACACATGGACACACACACACACAGACAGACATATACCTATGGACACCGATATACACATGGACACACCCACGGACATGAAACTATAAATGGACACACACCCATGGACACGACACAAACGCACTTGGACACACACACGGACACGACATGGATGCACAGACATGGACACAACACACACAAACAGACAAAAACACACTCACTTGACCACATACATGACACAAAGACACAGGGACACATACATAGACATGAACATATTCCGACAGACATGGACACATGCTTATAGCTGAATAGGGATGGATCAGTATTGTGTGTGTGTGTGTGTGTGTGTGTGTGTGAATGTAAATGTAACTCTAAGTGTAAGAGAAAGGAATTTTGATCACCTAGGGAAAAATAACTTGTGTATTAAGGTATTACTTTTCTCCCATTCCTCATGTGTGGAACAGAAGTGACAAATGTGAGAAGCCTAAAAGCTGAAGGACACACTCCACTTCTCCTCAGATGATGAGACGTCTATTGTCTCTGGGGACAGTTCAGATTTTACAGGTTGATCAGATCTGATCTACACTGTTCGGAAGAAGCCAGTTGTGAGTGGCGGTTGAGGAGGAGGAGTGTCACTCAGTGCAGCACTTGCCCTCCTCCAGACTCGTGCTGTGGAAGAGCTCATGCTGTAAGTGTTTAATCAGTGATGGTGAATAATTATGATGAAGGATGCAATTATTCTTGAGATGTTTTCCATTGAACTTATGATGCTGGTAACTTGTACATTTACACCGAAATGAGACGCTTCCTTCATCAGCAGCAGATCAGCAGAAATCTCAGGTTTATATTAATGCGCTCGGTCTAATATGATTTCGTTTCTATGGTAACTGCTCAATCATAGGAACTTATACAGCAGATGCTCCACATAAATGGATTAAAAAGCTCATGTAATCATTGATATGGTGAACTTTTCTTGGTAAAGTAAGGAAACGTTTATTTAGCACTTATGGAAGGAGTCTCCAGTGTCAGCGCGTTGTAACAGTCAGAGGTAAAGCTGCAACTTTACGTTTTCCAGCATCTTCAGGACAGATTTTCTCAGATTCTCTGTAACACAACAAGCTGTCATTTTGTTTTTTATATATATTTATTTATATTGCTTTTGCCAATTACTGTGGTATAAAAGGAATAAAACATTTTGGGACATAATGTTTCATCTCACCACCCTTCATCGATTTTTTATAGTGTTTTATTTCTTACTGTAAACTTTTCTTAAAAACAACTAAAATCCATGTCCTTACTGCCTGCAAAATTTTCATATACTTTCATATTTAAAAAAAAATCTATGCATTTATACCCTGCTTGATGTGTGCTTGAATCTTGAACAAAATTCAAACCAGTGTAGTTATGAAGATGTGGGGAAGAAAAGGTTTAAGGGATATGTCATTATTTTTATTTAACATCTTATTATTTCAACATAGCATTTTGTTATTTGACTTAATACTTAATGATTTATGACTTATATAACTGTGATTTATAACACCCCATGTTCAGAATGAGAAGGCGGTTTGACTATGAATTGACTACAGGAAGTGAACAAATGCAGTGTGTTTTGGGCTGCAGTTTTGTTTTTTTTTGGTAGATGTGAGCTGCTAAACTGAGCCAAAGGACAGAGCCGTAGCCATAGCCATCTGTTTCGGATGAACAAAAAGAGAAACTAAGTGCTGGGGGTGACATAAAAATGTTTAAACTAGTTATTTATTTAATTATCTAGTTTATTATCTATCTGCGTTCTCTGTGCTTGGGTGATATTTGTGATTTCTCTGCTCTCCTGGTGAAGATTTGTTTTCCGTTACCGTGTTTCTGACCAATGAAAGAGTTTTATGAGGACGTTTTCAGTCCTGCACACCCCTCAGACAACATGTTTTTGGTTCATTTAATTCTGTGCAGTGTAAAACCAAGCCAAACAGCAAACAAACCAAAAGAATCAATTTCATTCTGATTTTGATTAATAGGTGAGAATTTGCCCTAAGGTCAAATCCCAGCACTGCCACAGAGCCACTGGTGGACCCTTAGCTCTCAATTATCCTGCTCTGTGCATGGATTGCATGCTGCCTGGCATGAACTTCCATTTCCTTCTGCCATAAAAATTAAATATGACGTCTTATTATCAGAATTAGTCCCATTACCCAAGAGGACTGGAAATTAAAATGGGATTGCATGCAGAACTCACAGGCTGACCCAAAAGCCGAGAGCTCAACAAGGAGAAAAGTTTTGGGACCCTGGTTGTCACCCCACCCTGCTCCATCCAATCCTCCTACTCACACAATCAGCCACCCAGCACTGTGTTTGGCGATATAGGTTTGGTTTTTCTCACTCCTCTCTCATGGTCAGCTAATGAGATCTACAGGCAGAAGGGAATGCAGAGGGAAATTGCATTTTCCAGCAGTGATGTACTAGCTGTCACAACAATCAGCATGGCCCCTCGTGTTTTTCTTTTTTTCTTTTTTTCCCCTTATTTTCTTCATCTCCTTCTCCTCACACACTCACACATTGACACACAGGCAGAGGAAAGAGCATCACACTACCTCACAGAGAGATTTCGTTTTCTCTAAAGGCATAGTTAAGACTTTGACCTGTGATGGCTGTTGATGATTTTGAACAATAGAGCCCAGACAGTTTATTCTCTTTAGACCTGTTTGTTTGGAGAGATAAAAAATAGATGAGAACTATTTATTTTTCACACTGTCTATTTGGGTGCATTGCCTTCTATTCGAAGGAGGAAATGCACACTGTGGGTATTGTTTATGTCGAATCGCTTGCATATGTTTCTTCATGCAATTTAATTTACTAGACAATTTTCAAAAATAAATCAGATTACAAATTTGTAAAGCTTAATGCGTATTATGGAAAAATATTTAATAATTGTCAGATCCTGTTGTATTTTCCACTGATCTGCCTCACAAATCTACTAACCGTCATCCACGTCTCATCATTAATTTTATCATTACCTGTAATGTTTAAACACTCTACTCTGTAAGTTTGCCTTTAAATAATCAAGCCTTTCTACAGTATGTCTTTATTTACCCACCGAAAAAAAAAAAAAAAAACTTTTTCCATGATTCACTTTCTTTAACCTATAGCCCATTAGCCAGTGTTTGTCTTTTTTGTGTTATGCCTTTGGATTATGGAGTCAATTTTTGAAAATATAAGCTTTGCCTTTGTTTCCTCTGACTCAGCATTTTACACCAAGACCACACAGAAAGGGTGAGCCAATACCATAAAATAAAACAATATGTTAAAACTTATAATAAAAGAATTTAAGGTTGGAAAAAAGAAAAGTTTTACAACTTCTAATAGGTGCTTGGACCCCTAATAATTGCTTGACTAATAAGAAGAATAAGAAAGGCTAAAAAGAAGGAAATCGACAAAAAAAAAAAAGGTCCCAGTACTTTCAGTCCTTGAACCAATACTACTACTACTACTACTAATAATAATAATAATAATAAATAATACTTTTTTAATAGCCAGAATTGCCCCAGGTGTGAATGAGTCTGTGAGTGAATTGTACCCTGGAGCTGTGAGGTGGTGACGCTACCTTTGCCGCTGTGCCACCTGAACAAATAATAATACAAATAAATTAAAAACCAAGAAGTAATACATACAGTAGGTGTTCAATACAAAGTACATGGGTAGAAAGTTGAACTGATATCCTAGATCCTGTGTGAAGAGGAAAGACTTCTGTAAAAGGTATAGATGAGAGTGGTGCTGGAAGCTCTTTTCACCACTGAGAAGCCAGAACGCTGAAGCAGCGGTATCTTGTATTATGAGCATGTTTAATCATTAGAGAGGGATGCCCTGAGGTTGAAGACCTGAGCTGGCATTGAGATGTTAACTCTGAATCAGGCTGCATAGATAATGTAGTGCCAAGCCCTTTGATGCCTGGGATGCAAAGGAGGCAGCTGAAAGACCTTAGTAGAGGGGTAACATGAGAGAACACCTGAAGGTTATGAACCAGTCAAGCAGCAGCTTTTTGAATGCCGTTTGTGGAAATATCTCATCTGAAGTAAGACTAGCATGAAAAGAGTTGCAGTAATCGATATATAACTAGGGGTTGTATAAAAAGATGAGCAGATGCTGTGGTCAGAAATTCTTTGTATTCTTCTGACGTTATGAAGAATAAATCTGCAGGATCTGGTGGTTGACGTAATTGGAAAAGTTGAGGCCGTCATCTCAAATTACACCAAGATTTTTGGCCATGTGTGCTGGAGGGACTGTGAGGGTGTTGATAATGATTGACAGGTCCAGCAGGAAGGAGTTCTTTGCAGTTAGGTAAATCAGTTTTGTCAAGGTTGAGTTTTAGATGATGGGGCTTCATCCTCGAAGAGATGTCAGAAAGGAAGAAAGATATCTTCTGAGACATTTGGGAGGTAAATGTAGGAAAGTAGCCGTGTGGCATCAGTGTAGAAATTATAGGACATTGCTTCTCCTGTGATTTCTATGCAGATGACAACTTCTCCTTTCCTTCATTTACCTCCCAAGTCTCTCTGAAGATATCATATTGCCTTACTGACATCTCTTCCTAAAAGAAAGACCCATCATCTAAAACCCAGTGTGTACAAAGAGAACAAGAGTGGATCAAGTAGTGACCCTTGAGGAACTCCAGTAGCTAGGCTGTGGGGTGGTGAATGTAAATTTACATTTGGATTTTAATTTTGCCCAAAACTTTTAACCAAAGGAACTTACAATTGAGAAGATGAGGGTAAAGGGTCTTATTCAACCATGCTAGCTTGGCGGTGCAAAGATTTAAACTCATCTGTCTGATCAGTAGCCCAAAGCTTTAAACACTGAGCCACCACTTCCTCAATCTCACCATGCCACATGGTTGGATTGATCCTGTAGGTAGGGTGAGAACTTGGTCAAGTTAAGTCATTAGCACTAACAGGGGAAGATGAGGGGAAGTAGGGGAGATAAGTAAGGGAAAAAGGTAGAGAACAATTTATGTAGGTCAAGATAGAGTATGTGTGGATTTTAGCAGGAAAGAAGGCCATCCTGGTGGGAGCATCAGTAAAGGAAGTGGAGGCAAGCAGTGCCTGATAGATAGCCAGATCTGTAGGTTGCATTGGAGTTGGAGTTCCTCTCTTTTCTCTAAACACTGAAGTGTAGTTCTTTCAGAAGGGTGAACATCTGCCAGTGGCTGGAAGGAGGGCAGATTGAACCCAGAGATATGGCAAGTGTTGTGCAGATCTGACAGTCTAAAATGATAGTCTGGATGTGTTGTGTATTTTGTGTTTCATGTGGCATTTTTTTTAGCTAAAGATGTGTCTGGGTCTGTTTTTTTTTTTTTTTTATTCCAATTACAATGACCCATGCATAAATTCTGACAAATCCCACTGTGATATTTTCTAAATGAAGTGGTTAGTTCTATTTCCCAAAATCTTCACAGGTAAGTAAACTGTACTTTACTGACCAGTATACTGACAAAGCCTTGCTGTGTCTGGGAAAGTTTTGCACCATCTTTCTGATATCTGAGAGGGAAATATAAATAATGAATATAGATAAAGGATACTTGGAATATCTGAAAATGTGTGCTAGTTTGTCTGTTTCTTTTATCCCCCCCAATGAATGCAGATACTTTCTTCCTATTCCTGTAACAGAATATACCATTGTTTGGCGACAGACACAGCAAACCTCCAAGGTTGTGTTTGGATGTCACAGGTCCTTGAGCACAGCTCTTGGTGCTTCTGGGGCGAAATTTTACCCTTAAAGCAGATTTTACAATGTGGTCAGGGGAAAATCTTTATTCTGAGGAACATGAGCCAGTGACAGGATCGGGGGCTGAGCTGTAATCCAACCACAGCTCAGCCTCTGAGACTAATGTATTTCCTGCATAGATAAACACAGATAAAGATCGGCCCTTTCTCAGCTAATCGTTAGCATTATGGAACGCGATACAATGATAGAAAGATATGCAAGATCGCTCCAAGTGATACACCACAGTGGAGAGTGTTTGATCGGCCCTTAATCATAGAATTACTGGCCTCAATTAGGACACACTGAAGCTCACACACTTGTGTGTGTGTGTGTTGGACATCCAGTGTGACTGTGTAAAGGTGAAATCGCTGGCATTTCCATCATGAATATTTGCACATGGATTAATTTGACGAGCACCTCTTCATGGTGCCCATGTGTCTGTTTATGGAAAATCAAAACAGCTGTTCATACAAATCTATTCAGAAAACAATATCGTTCAGGTCTGCTGGATCAAATATGCTGCAGGATGTGGGATTATTTCTGAGCCAATGAAATGTTTCTGCCAAATAACTGCAGGTGATTACGGATTTAGAAAGACTGCAATACCTTGCCACCAGATTTAAGCACTCCAACAAAAAAAAAAAATTGCATTACTCAAATACACGCGAAGGATAAATACTTACAGAAGGATATTCCAGACATCTGTTTTCCTGGAATTCAGGTCTGTGAACAATTTATCTGTATATAAAGCTGAGGGTTTTTTTTTTTTTTTTTTTTTTTTTGGAAAATGTCAATTTTCCCAAAAGATTATGGAAGATACATTTTGAGGAGGGACCTAGTTTAAATTTATGAATAAGACACATTTTGACAACAAAGGCAAAGAGTACATGCCATCTGATTTAATTCTTATAATAACTTAATTATTAGATTAGAAAGTAAAAAAAAAGTTAATCAGGAAAAGAAGAAGACAACAGTAATAAAAAAACAGTCAAATACGATTATTATCACTGTTTATACCAGGAATAATAATAATAAGAAGAAGAAGAAGAAGAAGAAGAAGAAGAGGCTTCTAAGATTCTCAGTGTTTGGACCCCTAGTCACAGCAATAATAATAATAATAATAATAATAATAATAATAAATAGAAGAAGAAGAAGAATTCAGGAAGCCAATCACTTCATCTCCTTTATTAAATATGACAGTAATAACATCGTGGGTTTTGGTGATTTCGAAAATGGAGACACATTTATTCTGATCAAATCCTTAAGTAAATCTCAGTGGCCCAAATTAATTGAATGAAAAATAAATAAAAGCATAAAAGCAGCTCAGAGATAGCCAGGAAAGCCTGTCAACACACACACACACACACACACACACACACATTCCCCTTGGCAGCAATCAATATCCAGCTTGGGGTAAAACACAGGCTCCCATTTTTGCCCACAAAAATGCACAGATAGGTCGAATGTGGTGTGGATGTCAATCCCATTCCCTTCCGCACTTCTGAATCTCCATACCACCATCGTTTTTACCCAAACCTACACACACACACACACACACACACACTTGTCCCCATCCTCTTGTGTCCCTGCTTCCTCCTCAGCCTGAGGCTCTGAGATTGCACTGACAGCCTTTACAATATGTCACCGAGAATCTCCTTCACTGTTAATATTTTACTAAGGTTCCAATGGGGGCACTCGTCAGACTCCCAGGACACACACACACACACACACACACACACACACACACACACACACACACGCCCCAATAATCCAAACGCAGAGGACAAGGCCATACAGAAGGGTAAACATGGCGTTTCAGGTTTTAATTTGAGACGCATAATATCTTCAGTTCCTTCTCACATTTCGTCATCGGCTATCAGTGATGGATTTTCAGACATGCTGGGAAAATCTGATACGTAAGAATCTCATGGTATACAAGACCAATTAATGTAGATTATTAGCTATTTTAGTAACCTTCACACTGTGGTCATATGAGAAGGCAAGAAGTGTGCACTAAAAAGAATTTTTATTTTTTGGAATTTTTTTTAATGCTACTGTGTAGTATATATGAATATCACTGTTACAGGACTTTTGTTGACATCGTATTTTAACACTGGGCCTCGTTTATCATTTACTAAAGCTGTGTGTAAATATTTTTGTGGACAAACTAAGTAAAAAAAATTCCCCCAGATTTAAAAAAAAAAATGCCACACCCACAAAACTCCATAAAAGGCAAAATTCACAGAGCTGAAAACAACAAAATGATAATTAAACAGTGAAAAAGCACCTCCTAAGCACAGCATGTGCTAAATCTAGGCAGTTCAGCCATTACAGAAACTAATTATTCCACCAACACCAAAAAGCTGAACTCATTCCAGCACTCCAGTCTAATGAAAGATCTTTTTTTTCATATCAGTATGGTGTTCCGTCTCCTCCACTATCTTAACACCAAACAGATCACTGAGATTGATACAGGAAGTAACGTGACAAGCGTGAGCGGATAGCTTCCACACACGATGCGGATCACACCACGGTTCGGTTAAAGCGATCTGCAGACCACAGTTTTCAAGAGGACTAGGGATCAGCTCTCTGGACCGCTCCCGGGCTCGAAAACAGCTTTCACACTTCACCAAACGTCCCGAACTCTCAGGGCAAATAGAAAAAATGCCAAATGGAAAAACAATGCAAGTGTGAAACTGACTTAAGTGTCCACTAAGATGCTTTAGATAAAATAAGCTCACAAATGAATAACAGCAACAATCAGAACAATCACTTATAAAATTATACTGTATTTCCTTTTAATATTTCAATATTATCATATTATTATTACATAGTTTGTAATATGTACTGTATCCTCCATCATAAAAAAAATACCATGAGCCTACATGGTTTTATTCCTTCTACTAATCAATAACTTGTGAAAATGCAGCTGATTTAATTTAAAGTTGATGGAAAAAGGAGAGGTTTCAGCTCTGGTCAGCTTTCTGAGAGGTTTCTAATGTTAGCATGCCGCTCAGGGCGACGGCTTACACTGAGGCCGCTGAATTCTTCACTCGGAAAAAAAGGGGGTCAGGAAATAATGACTAGAAAGATCTATCTTGGCGACAGGGTAAGTAATGTTTAATTTGCATTAGAGCGCACTGGGGCCCTAACACACAAGGTTAAAGCAAGTCCCGCTGCCCCATTTCCTAAAGACATTTAGGAGTTATTTACCGTGCCGAGGCCGAGGCAGCATTAAAGGAGGGGAATAGAGGCATTATTTTAGACCTCAATCTCTGTGTGGCTGCCTTAATGGAAATATCCATGTGGGGGAAAGTGGAAATAGAAGAAAAGCTCATTCAGCCTACTGAACACACACACACACACACACACACACACACACATACACACGCACACCAAAAAAAAAAAAAAAATAAGGTCTCAAGAATATGCAGCTCAGAATGAGTGAAACAACCAAAAAAATGAAATACACACATTTTTTTTCCTGGGTTGGGGTTAACGCTCAAAGCTTTAATTATAATTGTTGATTAATTTTCTAGAACAGCAGCTCTGACAGTAGTGCAGCTACAAATCACAGGTTTATATTATATATATTTATTTATTATTATATATGTATGTTTATATTATGTATACATTATATTATATTATATTTGCACTCGTACTAATACATTAGCGTTTCTATAGCAACTAGTCATTCACAGGGACTTGTACGGTAAATGCACTACATACACAGATTTTTTAAACAGGTCTGATCGTTGATACGTTGAAGTTTTCTGTAGTGAGATGTTTATTTACATGTATGGAAGGAGTCTCCAGTGTCAGCACTTTGTAACAGTCAGAGGTAAAGCTGTAACTTTAAGTTACAGATGAGTTTACGATTTGCGATGTCTCTGTATCATGACAAGTTGCGTGTTTTTTTTGTTTTGTCTCTTTTTTTTGTTTTTTTTAATTAACTTGAGGGTTGATGAGGGAATGACTGGTTATAGCTACTATTATGTAACTTCAAAACTTAAAAATTTACTTTGCTTAATATTTGGTGAAGCCTAGAGAGAATAGCAGCACTGTACCTCTTCCTGTAATGTCTAACAAGATAGTCATGGCTCTTAGTCCAACTCTTTAATGCTGAATATTTTATATTATACTGTCCTTTTATATTCTCAGGTTTGTACATGTAAACTTCCTCTTTAATTCAGTACACAGAATTTCAGCAGGGTTCAAATTCAAAGATGTTGTAACAAAACAATATTACCTATTCAGGGTTGATTTGGATGCATGTTTGGTGTTATTATTGTATTAATAAATCCATGTGCAGCCTTGTCTTAACCTCCTGGCAGAGCCAAGCAGGTTTTGGGCCACAGTTTCTTGGTACTTGGTGGGATTCATGATATCATCAGTGCCTCTGGACCATCAGCTACATAATGGCCCCAAGGCATCCACTGTAGCATAAATTATAATTTGAAAGACTTTGAAAGCTTTCCTGATTATTTTTAACACTTGACTTGTACAGTACTTTAGGAGTGTTCAGAATTTACCACATATATTCCTGAGATAGAATATTACTATTTATTCGTACAAGAATTATTTTTCTGAGAGAAAATGTA
Organism: Pangasianodon hypophthalmus; assembly: GCF_027358585.1. NCBI lineage: Eukaryota > Metazoa > Chordata > Actinopteri > Siluriformes > Pangasiidae > Pangasianodon > Pangasianodon hypophthalmus. The sequence continues at coordinate 32,412,061 of NC_069710.1, read as the reverse complement.
AGTGGATTCTCCGAACGTTTAAATTGGAAAACTGCACAACAGTTTGTGCCTCTTCTTCTGAAGGGTGCCAATATTTCTGGAGTTGACTTTATAGTTTTTAACCTTGGATGGCCTCTCTGAGTTTTGAGCCTACAGCTACTTCTTCTTCTTCTTTCTTCTTTCGTTTTCTTATCTTTACATAATGGAATACGTTAACAGAGGTTTTCTGCAAAACGTGCCACAAATGAATAATCTGCTTATGATCTGCTTATAGTCTGTTTGTTTTATTGCCTTAGTTAAGTTGATATTCCACATAAGAATATGTTGGAACTTGTGTGGCCACGATCTTCAGTTCGAACCAGAGGAACTGAAGCCACATGGCTGCACCTCTGAAAGGAGACACCATGAGCTGAAGTTCATTTAGAGCCATGTTGGATCAATGATGCGGCTCTGTATGGACTGGAGTAGAGCCGTGAGGCGTCACCGCACTCACCTCTGTAAACTACTCCTTCACTCTAGAGAGAGGGAGAAAGCAAGCTGAGAAACATGAAAATAGGGAGAGAAAAGATTGGACAACAGAGAGCCATAAACAGAGAGAGCTTATTTAAGACTGAAACAAGACAGATGAGGCAAACTAAAGGAATGAAATGAGAGAGAGGTGGAGTTGGAAAGAAAAAAGAAGGAGAGCAAGACAGAGATCAAGGTCGATAGAAGGCAGAGAGATGGAGACAATCTGAGAAGGGGTAGAAGATAGAATGAATGAAAAGAAAGAGATGTGGAGCTAGAGAGTGACACAAAAAGAGAGAAGAGGAAGAAGGCAAGAATGAGGGATGGGAAAATGGAGAAAAGAGAGATAGTGGAGCAGAAGTACATCAAGATTCAATGAAAGGGTAAAAAAAAAGTTGTGAGATAGAGAGTGAAAGAGAGATTGAGGGAGAGAGAGACAGAACTAGAATTGAAAATCAGTCAAAAATGTATGGAAAAGGAGAGTTTATGGTAACCTGCTGGAATAGAGAAAAAAAGATTAAATAAAGGACCAAGCAAGAAAAGGAAAATATTAAAAGATGAATATAATAAATAAAAGATGATGATAAGGTGAACACAGACTCAATCTAAAATGTGCAGCCCAGAAACGATTACTCTTCATATCTCATCAACAGAACCAACAAGAACATTTTCCGAGCATGTTCCAACATCTCCAACACTGAACACTACACAACGCCCAGCTGACAGGTGATCATCTGTACAACCATGCACATGTGGACCAGGAGGTCATCTGTATCGTGTAAAAAATAAAAATACCTTAAAGGATTAGGTACATAGGAAGATCCGAAACAGCCTGCATGTCAGCAGAGTCGAAGGGCTCCAAGAGCAAAGATGACCACAAACCCTGCAAACCACTTAGACAGAGGAAACCAGGGGAGTCTAGCCAAACAGATCCAATCCAGCTGAACAGAATCCAGTCCAGCAGAGTCCAGCCAGCAGTAACCAACCCAGCAAAGACATCCCAGTAAAATCCATCCCTTCACAACCCAGCTTAGCAGAGCAGAGCCCACTTGAGTCTAGTCCATCAGAGTTAATTGCATCCCAACACAGCACAGTCCAGCAGAGTCCAGTCAAGCAGTTCCCATCCCAGTACAGCCCATTTCAGAAGTGTAATACAGTATTCCAGCATAGTCCAGCTAAGCAGAGCCAAGTCCATCCCAGCCCAGATGAGAAGAATCCACTCCTGTGGAGACAAGAACAGCAGATCCCAGCATAGCAGAGCCTATTCCTCCAGTCACTATACCAGCAGAAGTCATCCTAGCAGAGCCCTGTCCAGCAGAGCCATACCAAGCAGAGTTAAATCCAGCAGAGTCCAGTCCAGCCCAACAGAGAAATAATAACAGTTCCCTCTGACACTTTATGGTGAGACTCAGCCTGATTCACTACTGCAGCCTCTTGCATACTGCAATGTAGTGTGAGGTAAACCACAATCATACTTCTTGCATGAGCACTGGATTCAAACACTTTATTAACAAAGTTCAACTGTAACCTCTAACTGCGAATTTCAAATCTGCAAATATGTTTACTCATATTAAACATCTTGTATTAACGTTGTTTCCAATCAGATTACACAGCAGATTCCTCTCTTTTATCTCTACTGCTAATATAAATATAATTTTGATATGCATTTTTAAAAAGTGTTAAACTGTACCTTTCACCGTGCAAACGCTTGACACTAGGATGGTACCCTAAAGGTATCATTTTGAACCTGAAGTTAATAGTATTGTGAATGTAGTGTACCTACTTGGACCACTGTTGTACATGTCAATGTACATTAACATGAGCTGTACCATAGGGAACAAAAAATTATCACTACAGAATAATTATATTGGATGTTATTGGAAAATCCAGGGCCTATACTTTTCAGTAAAATGTCTCAAAAGACTAGCAGAGATGTGTGCAAGCTGAAATAAATGGGGCAAAGAATACAAAATCAGCAGGCAAAGACAAATGTCAAAAAAAAAAAAAATCCAGGCAGACGAGTCAAAAACCATAACAAGAAAGCAGATCAAACGGTGCAACAGAAGGGGTAGTCTGAAAGGTAAAAAACAGAAAACTATAGCAAAGATAAAAACATGGAAGTACAAACCAGAACATGAGGGGAAAAGGCTTAACTATGCCTCTATGGACATTGAGCACTTCTCCATAATTTCATTCACTGTCAGTCCTCATTATCTGGACAATGTAAGATTTTTGTCTTCCTAAAGTATGACATGCACAAAAAGGCTTGTGTATCAACACCAGTTTGTTTTCATACAGAAGATTTCTTTTGGTTCATATGGTCTTGTTACCAACATAGGGTTGTGGCATATGCTGGGGCACCTGGGAATGATGCAGCTTTTTTCTTTGACAAGATTTCCAGTTGTGCAGGCTGTAATAAGATGCTCTAAGCACTTACAATTTAAAGATGAGGTTGTTGCAGTGACCCCATGACTAATTGAACCAATCACATTAGTCATCATTCAGCCCCAGAATCCTTTAGCTTTCAGACCTACATTTACATTTACACATGTGGCAGACTTTTTTCTGGTTGAGTGGAGCAGATGAGGGATAAAGGTCTTGCTCATAAGCCCAACGGTGAAAGCTTGGTGGTTCTGGCATTTGACCCACAAACTTCCAATCAGTGACCCAGATCATTAACCGCTGAGCCACCACTGCCTGTTTTTCCTATAAATTGAAGTGAATCCCAGACTACCATTTCAAGTTATCCAGAGGTCAGTTTTATAGGATCAAAAACAGTGTTCACACCCAGTGAACGAATGTACCACACTAGAGATGTGCAGTACTGTTTTTTAATCCCAGTCCCACCCACCCTGAAAAAAAGACCAATGCCAAGCACTCCTGCAGACACTCGTAACCAATTCTGTTCACTCCAGCAGAACGTTTGACCAATCCCACCTGCTAATGCAGAAAAACTGTCCAAGCCTACCAGCTCCCATGGAAAGTTTGACCAATCCTGGCTGCTCCAGGAGATAGTCTGACCAATCCTGACCACTCCTGCATAAAATTTGACCAATCCTGCCCACTCCCACAATCATTATTTTTTCATTGCAACTTCCTGTGATATCTTCTAGCAAACTCGGGTGTTTCTAGTAACCCAAACTATAACCATCTAGTAATGTAATCAATCTATACAGTCTCCTATTAATGAATGTGTCCTTCGCATAAAAGTAAAACCTGTTCCCTCCTTTGTTCACCCTAGTTCTGATGCGGTGGTGCCAACTGGCCTCAAGTCGGGAAAAAAAGAAACTTGTGTGGGTGTGGGTCATCTTTAATCAAATTACAAATCACTAAACTTATAAAGAAATAACTAAAATACACTACAAATCTGCAAATAAACCAATCTTGTGCAAAGGAACAGTCAGAACAAATTTGGGAAAAAAAGAACTGCGTAGTGAAAAAGCCAACTTATGGGAAAGGATGCTGTGCAAGAAATAGTGCTTAGGTTCATCCAGATGACCTTTAACCTTACAACTTTGCAAACCTTGAAAACCTGAGCCAGTAGAAAACATGAAGACCAGCCATGGTCTTTCCTTTCTGAAATGGAGGAAATGCAACTTACTAAGTAGTTCAGCCTATCAGCCCATCCTCCTGATGTTTGCTCAAAAAATGTGGTGAAAAATCTAATATGATGGCTGCTTTAAAAAAAATGATAAACAGAGACCACGAAATAAAAAAAATATTTGATAAGGAGTGTGAATCTGTAGGAAAACAACTCATCTATCCAACCAAAAACAAGCAATCACAAAAAGCTGAATGGAGTCAGCAGCAAGCTGAAACATTTCAGAAATATAAACAGAATATTTATGAGGAAAAAAAAACAGCTGCACTATAAACAGACTTTAAGGGAAATGGAAGATTCTGTCGATTTCCTAAAATCATTTTTTTTTGGAAAGAACAGTACAAACTAAACACAAAAAACAGATGGAAAGAGTGAAAGGGAATTAAGAATGAAGGAGATAGCACATAGAAAGCCAAGAGATGAAGAAATAATGAGAGATGGAAAGACAAAAGAAGGGTGAGAAATGGAGAAATGGCAAGAGTGAAAGAAAGATTGAATGAGAAAGAGATCTTCTTTTCCTTTTTCCTGTTTCTTATTTTTCCACTTTCACCCTGCAGTCTTGTCAATATATATATATATATATATAGAATATGTGCTGATCATTGAGCAAGCATTAAAGTATTAGTGAACTGGCTGTGTTCTTATCCATCTCTCTTTCTTTCTCCCCATCTCTTCACATTCATCAGTGCTGTAATCCCAGGAAGAGTGTAGAGAACCTGGAGAGTTCATCAGGAGGATGTTGATCTGGCAATGTCAGGTAGTGGAGGAATATAAAGAGTGTGTGCATACATGATTTATACGGCTTAAGGAACGTGAGAGAGTCGGCGTGACATGGAGAGAGAGAATGACCTTCTGATGACCTTCCTGTTTCTCATTCACACACATCATAGCCTTATAATCATGTGCTCATTATTTTGGGCAATAAACTTTTCTTTAATATTTTATAACACTAATTGAAGCACTTTAGATTTAATCTGTTATCCCTGAGCTGAATGCTTTCATAGTGAGGTGAATCGAATTCATTCGAAATGTCTGCTTACTCCATTTCATTACCAAAACCAGAAAATGTGCACGCACACACACACACACACACACGCACACACACACATTCCACAAAATCAAATTAAATATAATCTTGCTCTTTTACGAAAGCTTTACAGAACTCCTTAGCAATGTTTGGTTCCCTTGACTTCGTTTAGGCTCCATACACAGACATATGGTACCGTTCTTCTTTTGCACTATCACCAATCACTAAGGAAGATCTGAGGTCCTTTTCCATGCTCTCGACTCCCCTGATTTCAGGTGGAAGTGGAAATAAGAGTCAGAAGAACATTCACATTGCAGTGAAACCCTTTTCATCTCACCTCGCAGTCATTTTCTGTGAAGACAGGCAAAAAAATCCTGCAGATCGTGGGAGTGAGAGCAGTGTGAAGCAGGAAATGAATGCAGAAAAAAGTCAGGGATTTCTAAATTTTATGCAAAAAAGAATCGAATATAGCAAGAATGTAATAAGTCAAATTAATTGGTTAATATGGCATGAGCTTTGTCATGAGTCATGCCCACAATTCACCAAAAAACACAGTTATAGCACAAAAAGTCATCCAAAACAAATGCAAATAACTGTATTGGTGACATGAATTCCTGCCTCTCAGCATGCGTCATGGTTCCTAGCAGCTTTCACAGCTTTTTTTCATAGTTTTCTATGTTTTTGTGTTATTGTTTTGTGTTTCGTTTTGAGTGAATCATGATGTGTATATACTGCATTTCCGGTTTATGTTCTTGGTCCTTTTGTGTTCTTGCTTTTCTCATATTTCATGTTTTTTTTTTTTTTTAACCATCTAGTTATTTTGTGTATAAGTTCTTTTTTAAATATATTTATTAGGGTCCAAGTACTGAAGGTGTGTAGGCACCCTATTATTATTATTATTATTATTATTATTATTATTATTATTATACTTTGATATGGGAATCTATGTCAGTCCACTGGCCACTTCATACTCTTTTTATGAAAATGTGGCACAGTGATACATGACAGTCTTAACAACCTATTTCAGTGCACACCCCCAGGTGCTATAGCACCACCAACAGAGCAAATTTGGACATACATTTGCAATAATAACTCCACAAGGCAATGTCGTAGAAATGCGAATCTGCTGTCCTCCGATTCTTTGGGTCATATCAAGTTCAACGGATACCCTGATATTAATTTGCACAAATTTTAACTTTTTTCACTTTTTCTCCTACAATTTTTTTCCAATCATCATGATATTTGGATCACGCTATCATAATACAAACCTGAACAAAATCGCTGTCTTGGATTTTTGATACGTACGGCAGTTCATCCATAATGTGCAAATGAATTTGACAGCGAAGCCACCAAACAGGAAGTGAGGTCATTTCCCAGCAGTGTTTTTACATACTGACACCAAATTTGGCAAATGTTTTTGACAACATGGCCTGTTGTTAATAAACAAGCTTTTAGTACATTTGGAACATGGGAGTGGTGCTGAAAACAGGAAGTGAGGCAACGGCTTCATGCATTGCGATCGAATGTAGTATTTCTCCTTAGGAACACACAACGATGGTGCCAGGGGTTTCTGGTTTTCCTCGACAAATAACAGGTGGGTCCAGAATGTGCTTGCTTTAGTTACTGCATGCAGCTATATATCCTGGTTTCTTGATTTTGAATCCTCACATTTCTTTCACGCATGCATCAAGCAGGAGATGAACGTCCTTGAGAAAAAAAATAAAAAACATTTGCCCAGAATGACCCAACCAAAAAAGTGCACAGAATTTAGCTTTTTTAAAGAATAAAAAGTTAATAAACTGCCACAGACTGACGCAACATGCAACATATGTTCATATAAAATACATTTTTCTTTACATTTTTCCCAGTAATGAGGCGTTTGGGGTAAACCTGCAGGTCGTTTTTACACACGGACGTCTCAGTGATGTTCCATTCTGTTTTAATGTACACGTAAACAATCACACATTATAGCTGTATTAACATGAAGTAGGTTCTAACTTTAAATGATCTGCAACACTTTGTGGCAAAAAGAACCTTGGCCCATTTTTTTGGCCCAGAGTGTAAGTACATTTTGAATTTAAATAACTTCAAGAAACACAAACTAAAATATCCAACAGCTTTCAGCATACTGTAACTTCTGCTTCACTTTGGTGCAGATCTAACCTACAACTCCACACGGACTTCATTCCTGCTAAACTTGCTGATTTTTTTGAGCATTGCTTAAAAGCGTGGAAAGGAAAGGTTTCACTTCACTGCAATGTGAATTTACTGTGAGCGACGCCCTTAACATTTCTCTTCAGCCATTTCTTTGCACTTTTTCCACCATCTCAAATGTGGAATACAGAGCAGACACATGGCAGAAAGATTTTTAAATCACATAAGTCAATGCAGCTTGCATGGCTTTGTATACATTTATAGTTACATTTAACAGAAACGTCCACAGATTACATCCACAAGTTAGCTGAGCATGATAGTTGGGTAGCTAGCTGGAAGATTGTGTGAGCTAGCTAGCCAAATAGGTGGACAATGAACATTAAATAATGTTCTAGTTTTTTGTAGGTCATTGTAAGCTTTTATATAACATAAACGGAGTATTAGACTTTTACAGTTAATTCAAAAGCAAGCTGTGAAAAGAAATTGGAAAAAAAATGGACATACACTAAGATGTTTCACATTCGCTAGATAAACTGAACAATAAAGAGTTCTGTTGACTAAAAGTTCGTTAAATCCGAGTGTGTGTCCACTTATCCAGTGCTAGCTTTAATGATTAGTGCTCTGATATCCTTATAGCTAGATAAATGTCAGAAGATTGCTTGTTTATTCAGCCTCCCTTGCCCTTTGGTTTATTTGGAAAACTGAACCTGAAATCAATGGCCCACCTGATCAGCGAGGGGTCGGCCCTCCATGTCAAAACAGCATGAGCTGCAATAGATTATCTCCCCATCGAATGCTTTGTGGTTGAAACCTTGTACATTTGGGTTCAAAATGTCACGAGTGTGGATCGGATCGGGAAACTCGGCATTGATCTGTGTTCTTAGCCGAGACAGAAGCAGGATGTGGCATCTGTCGAGCAGTCGAAGGCAGTGTCACTTAACAATCGTGTGCCGCACGCTGTCATTCGTTTTTCGGTTTATGAAAAAGGAAGTGTGAATATGTGAACATGTGTAATGGCAGCATGGGAGTTCAAAATGAGCAAGAAGTGGGATGATTAGCACAAAGCTGTTAAAGATATATTTTTTTTCATTATCTGCCTTCACATTAAGCTGTAACGCGCAGTACGATTCGATTTCTGAGTTAGCCTTTCATGAGGAAACATCATTCAACTCAAACAATGTTTAAAACGTGCTTTAGTGCAACAATTCTTATTGATTCACTGCTCATTTTTCCACTTTCACTACGATTTGTGATTTCTTTTCCTACTTAATTTCCATTCAGTTTTATGTGCAAACGTAAAATTAGCATAAAAGCAGTCATAAAAGCTTCTCTGGCTATACCCCTATACCCCAGGCTTACTCTCCACAGGGCCTTCAGTCCATCAGTCAGCTTAAAACAGCTCTTCAACAGGCTCTACTTATCCACAGCCTGCTGAATTAATCAAGTCAATTTTCTTCTTCTCGTGTTCAGCTTGAGGATTAGCTGCTTAGCTAAGCTTCACCTTATGAATGGCAATCCGATGGAACATCTTTCTTTTGGCTTTTGCCGCCTCTCAAGATATTTTCCCCACACAATCTCATATCTACGGTGGAAAAAAAAGTTGCACTATACAAGTTCAATTCATTTGAAATGTACCGAGGAACCACATGGTTTAATTTTATGTCATAAAACGAATGATTAGCATAGCATAACGTTTGAAATTAATCGAAAAATGGTTAGCATAGCGCACATCTACAAGAAGTTTTAAGCCTAGCATAATTAGCATATGTATATAATTATTGAGATAGTTATGAATGAATGGGAGTATATAAGAAGTGCTAAGCTTAGGAAATGTTTAGCATAGCATAATGAATGCAAGTGTTAGGAATCACAAAGCTTAGCGCAGGCAGTTGGCATGATCACTATCAGCTTAGACTGCTTAGAAAGTGTTGATTAATTTTCTATAACAGCAGCTCTGACAGTAACAATTACATTAATGCGTTCATTCAAACACTTTTTCTACATGAAATTTTTAGAGTAAAATTTTAAAGGTACAAAATTTACCACCCCAGCGACAACTTTTTTTTTCCTGAGAGAGCAGAAGTGAATAGGAAAAGTTAGATTAGCTTATTAAATGGGGAAAAATGTCCACAGGTGCTGTTTTGCATAAAACAAGATCTTCAGGAACAACTTAGCTTTGTGAAAAGAATGGAAAATTATAGGACGAGGTTTGCCAATATTAGCTGGAAGTTCTTTAGCATCTGACACTCTATTTGATTATTGGTATAAGAGCTTACATTATGTCAACTTTTACCTCAATTTTATTCTGATTGTTTATTTTTTCTCACCTACAACCGCCAATAAATCAACTGTTATCTTTCTAGTCCACGGCCACGTTCTTGAGTCCTAAAGTAAGACCTACAGCATATCAAACATCAGTCGTTCCTCTCAACGTCTGAGCTCTGTTTAAAAAAAAAAAAAAAACACACATACACCTAACTATCTCCAGTGTAGAATTCAAAATAATCGAAACCGCTTTTTAAATCCATTGCATAATTAGGCGTACTTACAGAATGGCTTATGTGTATTGCAAATCCCTCAGTGTGTAATCTACATGCATCATGTAAATTCGGTGTGTAGACATATCCATCTCTCCTTCCTAAATTGGACACCAACAGGTGTTTCTCTCCTCCACTTCAATCACAGATCGCTCTAAAAGGATTAGCAGGCAAACACACAGAAGTGAGCATGCGACGCAGCTGGAGAGCTTCTGATTACCTACTTTTCAGTTTTCTCTCCAAAAAAAAGTCATTTCCGTCGCCATAAAAAACGCACACGAATGAAAAATGTGCATATTTTAGCTGTGAAGTTTGTGCTATTTGGATTACACACCTTATATTTCTAAGCTTACTGCTAGGGATGGAGAAAAACATCGTAATTAAATCACGATCTCGATTCGTTTCTCAATGCATTTCGATTCGAAAAACATAAAACATTTCATAACACAGAGCACCACCCTTCCTTTCTCCAATGACTTTAGACATTATACCACATGACCTGTGGACTCTGGACTGGCACTGGAGACTCCTTCCATTAATGTGAAATAAACATCTCTTTACAGAACCACATCAAAGTTTATTTTTAATCCATTTATGTCCACTGTACACGTCCTTGTTACTATAGAAATGATAACGAGTGCATTCATATAAACCTGTGATTTGCAGATGCACTACTGTCAGAGCTGCTGTTACAGAAAACTAATCAACACCCTCTGACCAATCAGATTAGCGAATTCCACAGTGCTGTGTTATAATTATTTTAATAACTGAGTGGTCTTCTTAACGGACTCCGAATGTTAACCTCGACTGTCGTTGAAGTGAGCTGAACTCTGAGCAGAACGTCTGAAGCACTGAGGTGAATGGAATTAGCCTGGAGGAAGCGTTCGCCATATTAAATCACCCGAGATCGAGAATGATTCAACCTGTGCAGAGAGAGAGAGAGAGAGAGAGAGAGAGAGAGAGAGAGAGAGAGAGAAGCCGGACTGGGCACCCTCTTCCCCCAGAGGAGCTTCTGACTGCACCTTAATAAGCTCCATACCTCCTCTTTGAAAAGGAAGCTCCTGCAAATCCACCATAAATCCTTCATATAGACTTATTTCCTCTCCCATTACCTGCGCAAGGCCTACGGAGACTCGAGAATTACACTTCAGCATCATGATTTTGAAGAAAAAGGAAGTAAAATATATTGAGGGGGACTTTAAACAGATGATTAGCTGTGTCGTAGGACCCTAGTGCAGATTATTGAGTATTCATTCATTCATTACGGAGTAGATGAATCTGTTGGTTTGCTTGGTTAACTGGTTAACTTAGCATAATGAAAATAAGTTTATAGGAAAAGTTTAGCTTAACATAATGCATGGAAGTCTATAGGAAACAGTTAGCTTAACATAATGAAAATAAGTTTATGGAAAAGTTTACCTTAGTATAATGAATAGAAGTCTGAAAGAAATGTTTAGCTTAGAATTATGAATGGAAGTTTATAGGAAAATATTAGCTTAACATAATGAATAGCAGTCTATAGGAAACAGTTAGCTTAGCATAATGAATGGAAGTATAAAGGAAATGGTTATTTTAACCTAAAGAATGGGAGTCTATAGGAAACAAACAGTAGGAAATGGTTAGCATACCACAATAAGTCTATAGGAAGCAGTTAGCTTAAAATAATGAATGGAAGTCTATAGGAAGTGTTTAGGTTTAAATTAAGGAATGGAAGTCTATAGGAAGTGGTTAGCTTAGCATAATGAATGGAATTCTATAGGAAATGGTTAGCTTAACATGAATGTTTATAGGAAATGGTTAGGTTAGCACAGTGATTGGAAATCAATAGAAAACAGTCGGCTTAGCATAATGAATGGAAGCCTATTGGAAGCTATTAGCTTACCTTAATAACTTGATTAATAGACTTTTACAGCAGACATCATAGCATAATGAATAGAAGTATACAAGGACAGATTAGCTTAGCATAATGAGTGAAACCATGGAGCTGCTTAGATTAGCATAATGAATAGATGTATGTAGGATGTATAGGAGCTGCTTAGCCTGACATAGCGGGTGAAAGTATACGATTAGTTTGGTGTAATGCGTAGAGGTGTATAGAAAACTCTCACCTTTTCATGATTTGAATGATTAGTTAATAATAACGAATATACTGTATATCTGTACTGCTTAGCTTAGCCTGATGAATGCCTACAGGTAGGTTATCTTAGTTTAATAAGAAGATAAGTACAAACGATTAGTTTAGTATTAGCTTAGATTAGACTAGTATACATGGCTCTCTCAGCTTAGCATAGTGAATGGAGGTCAGTAGGAAACGGTTAGCGTAGAACAATAAATGTAAGTATCATTTAACATATCATAGTGAACGGAAGTAAACATGGATTGCTTGCGTTAGGATAATGAGTGAAGATTTACAGGCAACATTAGCATAAAGAATTAAAATCCACAGGAACCATGTAGCTTAGCATAAATAATTAAGCTACATATATATTTTTATATATACATTTAAAAAAATTCACTTCACACTTCACAGCTGGAAATGTAACCTCGCTTGTGCATGAGTTTCTCGACTGTGTAGGCAAGCTGAAATGGCACGGTGGCTATTTGAAATATCCCCACAGCGCGCGTGTGTCAGTGCAGTCGCAGGCCCGAGTGACAGATTACAGATAGCTGGCATTAAAAGATATGAAAAAGAAATCAAAGACAGGCTCACCTTAATCCCCTCGGATCTGCTGCCCATCCATCACGGAGAGAGGACGAAATCCGGCTGGGAAATTACGCACAGCCTGCCACCGTGCCGCTCCAACATTTTAATATCACTCTCTCTCTCTCTCTCTTTCTCTCTCTCTCTCTCTCTCTCTCTTTCTTTCACATGGCAGTTCTCTCTCTGCAGCCAAAAGTTTAAAAGAAATCAATAAATTAAATCCAGAAAGGTAAAAAGTTGATCAGTTCTGCAGGACGACCTTATTCACATCTCCATAATCATACTGGGGTTTATTACAGAGAATCCTAAAGGCCAGGCCGCAGACGCATTATTACACCGTTATATACGACTTTTACATCAATCTCTCCCTCGCCGATACACACCTGAGCTCCAGACGAAGAAGCGGCGGTGTGTGTAAACACTCGTTCATGTCTGCGTGTGAATATGTGTGTCATTACTACTACATTTCAGGAGGAGTTACTGTATATTGCAACGATCCTGACTTTTCCATATACGGTATATTTAAACTTTTTAACTTAGCATACTAAATGTAACTCTAAAAGACCTGCTTATCTTAGAATACAGGAAAGTGTTCATAAGGCGATATGACACCTACATAAACCTGTCACGATGCACATCCATCCGATCCAAGGGTGAATGAATTTAATGAATAATGCATTCTGACATATCTAACATAAATATTTATGAAGCTGTATTCCTTTCACTGACATTAATATTGATAAAAGTAGTCTTTATGCCACCCGACACCGGGTGGAATAAGCCTTAATAGATCTTTATGTATGTTTATGTCACTATCATTAAAGGAAAGTGTTCAAGGCTGTATGACACGACCCTGATTAGGATCAAGCCCTTACTGAAGATGAGTGCATGAATGAATAATGCCTTCATGACAAGTGACATAAGACAGTTTACACTCACTGTCCACTTTATTAGGAACACCTGCACACCAGTACGTTCATGCAGTTATCTAATCAGCCAATCATGTGGCAGCAGCACAATGCATAAAATCATGCAGATAGAGGTCAAGAGCTTCAGTTAATGTTCATATCAAACATCAGAATGAAGAAAAAGTGTGATCTCTGTGACTTTAATCACGGCATGGTTGTTAGTATCAGATGGGCTGGTTTGAGTATTTCAGAAACTGCTGATCTTTTTTGGATTTTCACACACAACAGTCTCTAGAGTTTACACAGATTGGTGTGAAAAACAAAAAAACATTGAGTGAGCGACAGTTCTGTGGGTAGAAAGAGGTCAGAGGAAAATAGCCAGACTGGTTCGAGCTGCCAGGAAGGATACAGTAACTCAAATAATCACTCTATACAACCGTGGTGAGCAGAAAAGCATCTCAGCATGCACGAAACATCAAACCTTGAGGTGAGTGAGCTACAAAGCAGAAGATCACATCAGGTTGGAAAAAAAGATCACATGGTCTTTTTCCAGTCTTTAGTTGTCCAGTTTGGTTTTATGATTTTATACATTGTGCTGCTGCGACATGATTGGCTGATTAGATAACAGGTGTATAGGTGTTCCTAATAAAGTGGACAGTGAGTGTAGGTGTCATAAAGCCTTATGAACACTACCCTTGAGTAAAGTTTTATTATATACACCTTTCACAGCAATCTCTTTAGTGCACAGTGGATAATATGGACTACGCACACCTCTAAAAGAACCGCTTATCTTAGCATAGTAAATGAATGTAAACGCTAAAGTGTTCATAAGGCTATATGACACATGCATAAGCCCTTCACAGTGGAATGCCATCCCATTCAGGTTCAGCGGGTATTCCCGACTCGGGCCCAGTGTTCTGGGATAAACTCCAGATCCACCATGGCTCTGAGCAGGATACAGCGCTTACTAAAGATTCATGAATGAATGAATAAGCCCTTCATAACAACTGTTATAACCCTACTAACTAACAAAATCATTTATAGAGGCTTATGACAGATTGCGCCTGTTAGACTAGGCCTTTATAGATGTTTATGCAGCCTTATGAACACTACCCTTAAGTAACTCTATAGGAACTGGGCAGTGTTCATAAGGTTATACTGTATAACACCTACATAAGCCCTTCACAATGGACGCATCCCATCAGGGTGTACTGTATTCCTGCCTCGTGCCAAGTGTCATAAGCCCTTATAAACATTTATAAAGGCTTAATAACATTACAAGTGACAAATGTAGTCTTTATGACAGATGACAACTGTTGGAATAAGCCTTTATAGATGTTTATGTCAGTATTATACAGGGTCGATGTAGGTTTCATGATTATTTTCTGATAACAGCACGTCCCAAAGTGATTTATTCCTCTTACACCACAGCAATTTGCCAATGCTTACAATATTTTGACGTGTTGTACTTTTTATCCCTTTATAGTTACATTAAGCGTTGTGGAACGTCCATGAATCATGTTGAAGTTACTTCCTGTTCTCACTGTTCTCACGTATCAGGAACTGGTTTCTCTTTAATTAATAAAAAACTATAATAATAGGGAAATTATACTTCAAATAATCAACTCAGGGGTGATAACAGTAAACCTGTTGTTGATTATTTTCCTGTAGCAGCATGACACTGAGGGGTTTCTCCTTACAAACGCGATGAAAAATTAGCTACTGCAGGTAAAAGTCCAGCTTTTTCTGAATCTAACTGCTGAAAAAGTCTCTCTCTCTCTCTCTCTCTCTCTCTCTCTCTCTCTCTCTGTGGGCTTTAGACAAGCTGTAGGGAGAGCTCTGTCATCCTCCGTCTCTTTCACACTCTTTCACTCTCATGCATTCCCTTAAGCCTTCTCTCTCTCTCTCTCTCTCTTTCTCTGTCTCTCTCTCTGTGTCCCTCATGTCCCATGTTTTCTCTCTTTTTATCACATCTCATATGCTTTCTCTTTTTCTTCCTCTCCCTCCTCATTTTCTCTCTCTCTCTCTCTCTCTCTCCTTCTCACATGCTTTCTCTCTCTCTCTCTCTCTCTCTCTCTCTTTCTCTCTCTCTCACATGCTGTGTCCCTCATGTCCCATGTTTTCTCTCTTTTTATCACATCTCATATGCTTTCTCTTTTTCTTCCTCTCCCTCCTCATTTTCTCTCTCTCTCTCTCTCTCTCTCTCTCCTTCTCACATGCTTTCTCTCTCTCTCTCTCTCTCTCTCTCTCTCTCTCTCTTTCTCTCTCTCTCTCACATGCTGTGTCCCTCATGTCCCATGTTCTCTCTCTTTTTATCACATCTCATATGCTTTCTTTTTTTCTTCCTCTCCCTCCTCATTTTCTCTCTCTCTCTCTCTCTGTCCTTCTCACATGCTTTCTCTCTCTCTCTCTCTCGCTCTCTTTCTCTCTCTCTCTCACACGCTGTGTCCCTCATGTCCCATGTTCTCTCTCTTTTTATCACATCTCATATGCTTTCTTTTTTTCTTCCTCTCCCTCCTCATTTTCTCTCTCTCTCTCTCTCTGTCCTTCTCACATGCTTTCTCTCTCTCTCTCGCTCTCTTTCTCTCTCTCTCACACACGCTGTGTCCCTCATGTCCCATGTTCTCTCTCTTTTTATCACATCTCATATGCTTTCTCTTTTTCTTCCTCTCCCTCCTCATTTTCTCTCTCTCTCTCTCTGTCCTTCTCACATGCTTTCTCTCTCTCTCTCTCTCTCTCTCGCTCTCTGTCCCTCTGTCTCTCATTTCCCATGTTCTCTCTCTTTTTTATCACATGCTTTCTCTTTTTCTTTCTCTCCCTCCTGATTTTCTCTCTCTCTTTCTCACATGCTTTCTCTATCTATCTATCTATCTATCTATCTATCTAAATAAAATCTATCTATCTATCTATCTATCTATCTATCTATCTATCCCTCATGTCCCCTGTTCTCCCTCTTTTTATCACATCTCACATGCTTTCTCTTTTTCTTTCTCTCCCTCCCTATTTTCTCTCTCTCTGTCTTTCTAACATGCTCTCTCTCTCTCTCTCTCTCTCTCTCTCTCTCTCTCTCTTTCTCTCTCTCTGAACACTAAAGCCCTATTTGACCTTTTCTCCATGACACAACATGCAATCAAATATGAATCATCGTTTTAAGCCACTGTGTGACGTGTTCTGCTGTTTTCTCTCGGCTCGTTCGCATGGAGAGCAGCTTTATGGGTCGAAACCTCAATTATGGAAAATATTTTAGACAGTTTATTGGTTTGTTTTATTTTTTTTTTATTTCATCTGTTGATATTATTGTTTAATAATTACACTCTTGCCGTGGAGTCTCAAACAGAGCACAAGGTGTTTTTAGTATTTTTGAGAAATCCATGTTTAGCTGCAGAAGCTAGTGGGATAAAAGCATCACATCTGTCTTTCCCTTACACGTGAACTTCCACATACGAAATTTACGCACTGCACGTTTCACACTTTTTTGTTTTCACTTGTAATTTTTACATAATTCATTTATTTCCAGAATGTGATTTTTTTTTTTTCATGATTCATTTTTTTTTAACAGTAATTTATCACATGTAGTGCAAGTGCTTTTATTTCCACCTGATTTTTACACAAGTACCGTAGATGTGTTTTATTTTCACGTACATTATTATATCTGCACATGACTCCTTTTCACAAGTGATTTTTTTTTCATAAAAAAAATTTTGTTTATTTCTATATGTTAATTTGTCACATGATTTTTACGATTCATTTTTTCACATGTACGGCATGTGGCTTAATTTTTCACATCTTTTTTTTCACAGGATTAATATATCTTTATATGTTGAATTATCGCTTGTGTTTTTATTTTTCAAGGGTTGTTTAGGATTAATTTATTTTCACATGATTCAATAATATTCACTTTTTTTTTTAATGTTTCATTTATTTTTGTGTTAATATTTTGTGAGTTTTTACACACTACTCATTTATGTTCGAGTGATTTTTTTTCCACAATTCATTTAGTTTCATGTGTTAATCTTTCATAATAATAATAATAATAATAATAATAATAATTGTTTTATTTTTTGATGTGTGATTCCATATGATTATTTTAACATAATTTTTCACATATGACTCATTTATTTTTCACATGTTGATTTTCTCACGTAGTGTAATATGTTTTAATTTTTCATGTGAATTTTTTTCCACACGATTGCTTTATTTTCACACGATTTGTACATATAATTCTTCATTTTAGTTTTAATTTTCTCATGCAATGCATGTGTTATTTTATTTTTTTACATGAGTTCAAATAAATAAATGATTCATTTATTTTCAGATGTTTATTTTCATGTTTCACACGATTTTTTAAACATGAATCATTTATGTATGTTCATTTTTCACATGTAGGGTATGTGCTTTCATTTCTTATACATGATTTTTCCACAGGATTCGTTTATTTTTCACATGATCCCATATTATTCACATGATGTCAAGAGTTGATGTGAATTCACATCCAATTTCAGGGTTTAAACAAGTGGAAATGCACTTTTACATGTAAAATTGTTAAAAACTGATGATCACGTGACATGCATGTGATTTTTCCATAAAAGTTCTCTCTGTTCTCCTTAACAATCCTCATTCTCCTTCATTACAGAGTGAGCAGAAACTCTTGAATATATATATATATATATATATATATATATATATACATATATATAAAAATCACCCTAGGGCCCTAATTTACTAGAGGTTTGTGTGTGCGAACCCATGCAAGCTGATTTACTAACAGACTCTACAGAGGATTCAGCCTTTTAAATGAGCAACATAACACATTTTGTCCGTTTTGCATGTTTGCTGTAATGAATATGCAATTCTGCATTTTTTATTTTAAACCTGAAAGTGTTAAATAAAGAGAGGAGTCAATGCAAGTAGATTAATTTAGCGCCTGCAGTGTGATTTATTAAAGCACTTTGAGAACAAAATGAACGCTACTGAAAATTATTATTTTTTATCCTTTTCTGCCAATTAAAGACAAAAATATATCATTTACTCAGTTTAAATAAAGAGAGCATTTATTAAGATTTTGCCTCACAATGCGCAAAATGGCAATTAAAAAAAATATAATAATAATTTAATATTTTAAAACATATTAATAATTAAAATCTTTATAAAAATCACTTTTCTTGTATTTTGTAATATTTTTTATTTATTTTTAAAAAAATTTTTATTAGATATTCAGTGGCAACAATTTTTTTTTCCTTGTTAAAAATTTAATTTCGAATTAGGTGAGAAAGTAATACTGTATATTCTGATGTTTCTGAGCTGCAGTGAGTCACCGTGAGAATCCTGTAAGACTAATTCACACTGTGTCAGGGGTGATGGGGCAGAATGGTGGGAAATTTGTCCTCAAGCATCCTATTCCAACTTTAGGTGTGAAAGAAGTCCAGCTACACGGTGACGCATAAGAGCCACAGCCAATCAGAAACAAGAGAGTGAAAGAGTCTAATACTACACTAAAGAGGAAAAAGGATGCAGGACTGATGAAGTTTGATCGTTCTTACTTCAACAGGTAAGATATTTACTTTTGCTGATTTATCTTCATTATGGAATTTGTATCTTCACCCAGTCGTGATAATAATCATGATATCCAGTGCGTGGCTAATGTGAGATATTCATCAGTAGTTGTTGTATTTCAAGCTCAGGTATATAGGGTTAGAGTGAGTGATTCAAGCCCACTAGGAGAAGGAGCACTGAGCACTGAGAAGAGCTCTGGGCCTCCATTTTGAGCAGCATTATTTACGCTGAGATAAAAATAAGTGTAGGTCTATTAAAATAAAAAGTGCAATTGTATTGCTATAAAATATAAAGAGGCAGCCTACAGCAATAGAGCAGAACATTATTAACTAGGGTTAAATGCTCCTAAGCTCATACCGTGGGAAGCAGGCGGGACTTTAAGCCACAGTTCCACCTCCACCCACAACAAAACATACTGGGATCCTCCTGTTCCTCCTGCGGAGTTAGCTCAGAAAACCAGTGCTTTAGTTTCACCTCACTGTGCCAAAACATTCAAAAAGCAGATCAAATGCAGAGATTTATTGACTTAAGGAGAGCTTAGGGTCCCAGCACACTAAGACTGAGCTATACACCAATGTCTTTATCAATACTCATAAAACTCACGGCTGGGCAGGAGGGGCGGGAGTGGATTAGATGTGTATTTGAATGCAGAGCAGCACTCCATGCGAAGCCATTGGATATAAAACACTGCAGAACGTTTTTGAAATGCTGAGAGATGAGATCTTCAGCCGCCTCTCTCACACGAGCTCCTTTTTTTTCCAATGGCGATATTCCCTTCGGCTTATCCTCATTGAGCAAAACGCTCCAGGACTTGGTTTTCATATGTTAAAGAGCCGTTCTCTCAGCACGCTCGGCTTTCACAGGAGTTAGTGTTCACCATATTAAAATGTGACTTCATATTTCTCAGGGACCACATTATTCCGAAAAAGCTAAGCGACATCAAATATTTCTCGAGAGAAAGAGAGCGCCGTCCCAGGCCATTCGTCTACTGCAAAACGCTCATTTAACAGAGAAAGGCTCAAGAGAGAGACACACATCCATCTGCTTATGCTTGTACCATAATGAGGAAGAAAATAATGAAAGACATTATGCCTTAGTTATCCACTAAAATGTACTAGAGTGTTGTAGAAATGTGTTGAGGAATGATTTTAACTTTTCAGTTTGGTGGGTTTATAATGTAAATGCACCACTATTCATTACACTTATCTATATTCTTGATTTTGTGCTGTATATTGTTTATCATTGGTGGACAAATCAGTAATGTATTAACCTTCAGGCAAGTGAAAGCCCCAATGTTTTGGTTGCTTGGAAACCTAAATGACTGGGTTAAAATAATATCTAACATAACATAATAATGTATAGTGTGCTGGTTAGCTAATTAAGTGCATTAATACAGATGCAAACGAGTATCTAATTCCCGTGTAGGGCACGACTCAGCTATAGTCATTATTATTTTCTCCGAAAGTTCCTAAGCACATCATGTTTGCGCCCTCGACAACAAGTCAGCAAGTTGTTCTCTAACATTTCTGCTATGAGCTGTGGTGTTTCCGCTTCAAATCACACATAAAATGTATGATCTGAAGCTGATAAGCGTCTTTATTTTCTCTATATATATTTTAAACTGGGGGGGGAGGCACATTGGCCTTGCACCTCTTAGGTTGGGGGTTCGATTCCCAACTCCGCCCTGCAGAGTTTGTGTGTTCTCCCCATGGTTCGGGGGTTTCCTCCAGTTTCCTCCCCAGTCCAAAGACATGCATTTGGCTGATTGGCATCTCTAAATTGTCTGTAGTGTGTGATTGTGCCCTGCAATGGGTTGGCACCCCGTCCAGGGTGTCCTCCGCCCTTTGCCCCGAGTCCCTGGGATAGGCTCCAGGCTCCCCGTGACCCTGTGTAGGATAAGCAGCACAGAAGACGGATGGATGTATATTTTAAACTGCAAGGTGGCGTATTGTGCGTAGAGAGCAGGAGAATTATGTGACGAATTTGCACTGCACTTTATTTTGCTCATAGTCAATTCAAGCACATCTGGAAAGAATCTACCGAAACTGAGTAGTGTAGTGAAACAGGTACCTGAGAAATTGATGTGTGCATGCTGGGTGTTTCAGGACAAGTGTGTGTTCTCATTATAAGGGTCACTTATGTTTATGAATTGTTTAATTGTTTATGAAATGAGTTGTTTAAACACAGTTGAAATGTGAATGTAGCTTTAGTTTTCTTGTTCTAGGCTACTATGTTGTCCATTACATTTTATATTATATTTTATTATTTTATTCATGCTCTTCTGGGAGTCTTCAGCTCTTGATTCCCGAGTCTCCAAGTGTGCATTTAAGTTTCTTGTGCTGCCTCTTATTAAGGTGTACTGTTATTTTTCTGCTAACGTGATCTGGAGTTAAGCTCGGGTTTGGTCACTGGTGGAGTTTATTTGCTGGTTGCTGGTTGTGATGGAGCTCTTGACCAGCCTGAGCTTGAGTATTCCTGAAAATAAATAGATGTAAAAATGTTTAAAAGTTTCCCAGTTGCAATAAATGCTACATTTCTTTTTGCTAACATACAGGGTAAATATATTTTAATCCATTGAGTTCTGTAGCAGCTGCTAATAAGACCAAACTTCTTTTGATTACTATTTGTAATTAGCAGAAGATCTGACATCAGGTCACGGATGTAGCACCAATGTATTTAAGTCACTGTTGCACTGGAGGTTGTAGTGTAGCTAGCTAGCATTAGCTAATTCTTAATCCTGATGCTTTTTAACGACGCACCTCTCAAGGTTTCTTCCTCATGATGTCTCAGGGAGTTTAGCTTAGCTCTTGATTGCATCATTATACCTGGCCCTATGCATCTGTCAGGTATCTGCCCTAGTCACGGGCATCCTTGTGGTGTCCAGTGTGTGTGTGTGTGTGTGTGTGTGTGTGTGTGTGTGGGTTGGTGGTGACTGCCATGAGTAGCACTGTAGCCGACTAAACCATAGCGATTTGCACACAGCTACAGTTTTTGGACTCTGCTAACCATTCTGTGTTATGTTTTTTTTCTTTGATTATTTTTATATTTACTTTTTTAATTTTTAAGCAACCTCAGAGGGCTCTATATAAATAAAACACATTATTACTGTGTATGTGTTTTGTTTTTAATAGAGAGAATGAGAAATGTGAAAGCCCAGAAGGTCATTTCTGGGAAATCAGATATTTTCTTTCCAGCTGGCTTTGTCAGGCCCCCTCTCTAAACACACTCACACACACACACACACACAGCCTCTACCAGCACAGAGAAGTCACGCAGTCCAATCAATACGCCATCAGCTCACAGTGGGGTGTGTGAAGCAAACACACACAAACCCAAGCCCATGTTGCAGATTACAGCATACAGAATGGTACTACAGGAGAAAACAGAAAGCCAAAAGGACAAGAAGTGTGAGGAGAAGTAGACGAGTGCAGCTGGAAGTGCAATGCCTGTAGGCTGGAAGCTACAGAGTTCATCCTGGCACTGTCTCTTGCATACACACACATACACACACACAGATCTCTTTACACCTCACTTCACCTTTCATTTGAGCAGGCAGGAACAGAAAGCAGAAGCTCGGTGTGTTGCCTGTGCGCCGCTGCCTGAGTTAAAGGGACAGGAAATCATTAGAGTCCGGGCGAAGGTCACTGAAATCAGGGAAATGAAATTAGTCACCTTAACACAGAGGGAGGAAAAGCCAGCAAGTGGTGTGATGCTCTTCTGCCATGCCGCATTTTGTTTGAACCTCTTTTTTTGTCTTTTTTGTTTTATTTTCATCATATGCGTAGAGCAATGACTCCTGAGAAGTCTGATTAGGCAGATGTCCTTGATTCGCAGTGCTCAGTATTGACCTTTACCTTCCTACCCAACAAGAGCATAAGACAGAAAATAATTACTGTCAAGCAATATCTGGGGAGGGTCACTGAAATCATGGACTAAAACCATGGACTGATCACTGAAATCATGGACTAAAACCATGGACTGATCACTGAAATCATGCACTGAAATCACAGACTAAATGATGTCTTGATCACTGACATCATGTAAAAATCATGGATTCATCATTGAAAACAGGGATTGAAGACATTGACTGACCACTGAAATCATGGACTGAATTCATGGACTGATCACCAAAATCACTGAAGTCATGGATTGAAATCAAGAACTACTGTCATGGACTGAATTGAAAAGGTCTGATCACTGAAGACATGGATTTATCACAGACATTGTAGACTGATCGCTGAAATCATGAGCTGATCACTTAAATCATAGACTGATAATGAAACCATAGGCTAATCATTTAAAATCATGAACTGATCAGTAATGTCATGGGTCACTTATATCATGAACTAAAGTTAACTGTTAACTAAAGTTCATGACTGACAACTGATGTGGTGGACTGATCACTAAAGTCATGGGCCAATGAGTAAAATTACAAACTGAAATCATGGACTGTTTACTGAAATCACTGGCTGATCACTAAAATCAAAAACAGAAATCATGAGCTGATCATTAAAATCATGAATGGATCATTCAAATCATTGGCTATTGACTGAAATCATGAACTGATCAGTTAAATCATGGACTGAAATAATGAGCTGGCCACTGAAATCATGAACTGATCATTAAAACCGTGAACTGATCACTGAAGTCATGGGCTGATCACTGAAAGCATTAAATGATGAGTGAAATCATGGACTGAAATAAGAAACTGACCACTGAAATCATGGGCTGATCACTAAAATTGCGGACTTTACTGCTAGAAATGAAATTAATTCTCTGCTTTTGTACGATTAAGTTGAAATGCTCCTGAGATTTGTTTACAGTTAAAATGCTGTCCAGTAAAAACAGTTTCAGATAAACGTGGAGTCTTTTCTAGAACAGTATTGTAGTTATATGATAAACAGTAATAAAAGTCAGTTAGTGTGGTGCTGGCACTGATAGAGGAGGTAATGCAGTTTATACATTAAAAAACCTGCAAAATACAGAACTCACATCTCTCTCTCCTTCTCTTCCTCTCCCCGCTGAGCTCAGAGGTGAACACAGATCGATAAAACATTTTAACTGCATTTTTGCTTGCAATTCAAAGAAAGATGACTCAGAGGCCTCGTTATCCAGAAGACAGGAGGCACGAGCTCACTCTGTCCTTGCTTTAATCAGCCTGCAGACTGAAAAATGTTAAACAGTGAAGAATACTGCAACTACTTATAGATCCTCACCTCTCTCTGCTCTCTGGAACAGTCCATCTGACCTCACCACTCAGCTTTCTGGAGCTGTCTCGCTTCCCTCAGCTCTCTGAAACAGGCCACCTGGCCTCTTGGGTCTGTCTGTCCAGATTCCTCTTTGTCATGTTCCCACATAGAGCACAGAGCACCTAAGAAGAGAGCACTCACCACGGTGGACTGGAAGAACAAGTGAAGTTCACTGCACATGTTAAATGAAGCCAGCGTCCTCCGAAAAGACCAGCTTGCTCATATCCCTCTGGAATTTTTATCCATTTTCTCTGGGTGTAAGGCTTGTTTGCTCTGTTTCTGAATTTTCGTCTTCCTTGCTCTCCTCTGGATCTTTATCTTCTTGCTTTCCACATGATCTTTATTTTCCTTTCTTTGCTTTTGGATCTTTATCATCTTTGCTCTCCTCTAGATCTGTATCTTTCTTTCTTTCCTCTGGATCTTTATCTTTTCTTCCTTTATCCAGTTCTTTTTTGCCTTCCTCTGGATCTTGATCTTCCATGATCTCCTCTAGATCTTTGTCTTTCTAGCCCAAACCTGTTCCAGCATGACAAATCCCCTGTGCACAAAGCGAGCTCCATGAAGACATGGTGTGTGAAGGTTGGAGAGGAAGAACTCGAGTGTCCTGCACAGAGCCCTGACCTCAACCCCACTGAACACCTTTGGGATGAACTGGAACACCGACTGCACCCCAGACCTCCTCACCAACATCAGCGCCTGATCTCACTAATGCTCTAGCTGAATGAACACAAATCCCCACAGCCTCGCTCCAACATCTAGTGGAAAGCTTCCCAGAAGAGTGGAGCTTATTATAAGAGCAAAATGGGGAATAAATCAAGAATGGGATATGTGGTCAGGTGTCCACATACCTTTGTCCATATAGTGTATCTTTCTTTCATTTATCCTAACTTTCCTCCATATATTTCCCTTTACTTTCTCTGGGTTTGTAGGGGGTCTTGTTTCTTTCAGAACGCTACTGTGTCTCTTGCTCTTTACCCTTCTTTGATCCTTTTACCTTGGTTTCTGTCTCTTCGTCTCATCTCATTCTCTTCATTTACACATCTCATTCTCTTCGTCTCATCTCATTCTCTTCATGGCTTTGTTTTGCTTCCTTTCCTACTTACAAATATCGTCTTTCTTTCTGTCTGGGTTAGTCTCCCTTTACTTACTCCATCTTACTCCATCCATCCATCTATCTCATTTCTCTGGGTTTCTTATTTGCTTACCAGTGCATCAATACACCTTCACAGCCACCCGAGCATTTTCCCTATACTTGATAATAACACTTTAATCAGGCTGCCACAGTCAATATCACGGAGTTGTGTGCAGACGAGCGCTGCTTTAGCCATGAATAAAAGCTGAAGTTTCTATTAATTGAGATTTAACATGCTGTGATGGTGGCACAGGATTTTTTTCCCCATCTTGTTGGGACACTATGGAGACACGATAGAGAATGGAAAAGGTCGTCATTATCAAATGTGCTTCTATTGTAGGAAACGGCCGGGACAGCGGCCTCGGCACATTCATTAGGAGGGTTATTCATCTGGTCGTTAGTGAGTGCACATTAACAAATGTCAAAGACGCTGTAGCCTTTACTGTATTTATAGATTCGTGGATTCAGAATCCGCTGTGCGCTCTTATACAGTAGATCATTAGGTAGCATGAATTATAGAACGAATAGAGATAGATGCGAGTCATTAATCGTATACTTCATGTCATGCATTTCTCACATTCATCAGTGATACTTATACGTCATAGGGAAGATTTTAAGATTCTCTCTTTTTCTGGATTTCTCTTGTATATGTGCTGAATTGTCATTCTGACCTAACTTGGCTATTACAGTTGACCATTTTATCAGGACTTCCCGTGTATATCTACAATAACACGACTGTAGACTATCTGTTGCTCTTCATATCAATGGAGAAGGAGGACCATAGTGTCCAGCATTAACCAGGTAATGTTCGTCTAGTGGCAAGGTTAACAAGTATACTCTAAATTACTCCTATTAATATGCAATTTGAGACACACTTATTGTTTAAACACAATCATGGCTGACAACAAAGTCATTAATTATCATTGAATCAAATCATATGTTGTATCTTTTGTGATGTTTATTCATTACGGATTACTGTAGAACACTGACAGGGGGATTTATCTCAGTTTTAATACTATGACAGGAAAATGTCAGCTCTCTGTCAGTCATACTCAACCTTTATTGCTTAAATAAAATCATAGACTGATCACTAAAAGCATGGACTGATCACTGAAATCATGGACTGTGGACTCATCCCTGAAATTGTGGACTGATTAGTAAAGTCATAAATTGAATTCATAGACTAATCGTTTAAATCATGGATTAATAACTCAAATTATTAATTGAAATGTCGTCATAATGCTAAACCTTAGTTTGAATAAAATCATAGTCTGGAATTGTGGACTGATCACTAAAGTCCTGGTCTGGGCTCTCATTTATCAAATGTATGTACGCAGAGTTTTGCAGATACTTTGTGGACTATCACTAAAATCATGATCACTGAAATCATGAGCTGATAAGTGAAGTCGTGGACTGATCAGTGAAATAAGTCATTCATCGCTTAAATTGTGGGATGATCACTGAAGTAATGGTCTGATCCTTTACATTGTGTACTGATCACTAAAATCATGGACTGATCACAAATTGAACCATGCTAAGCAAATCCATAAAAGCAGGGACGAATCACTGAAAGCATGTTCTGCTTAATTAAAGCATGGCTTGATCACTGAGAACAAAGTAACAGACTGAGCAGAAAAATCATGGATTGACCACTAAAATTATTGGCTGATTAAAGAAATCACAGGCTGATCAGTGAAGTTATGGACGAATCACGTAATTCATGGACTGATCGCTTAAATCGTGGGTTGATAAATGAAATGGTGGACTGATCACTAAAGTCATGAGTTGGTCAATGAGATCAAGGACGGGTCACTTAAATTGTGGACTGATCAATGAAATCATGGGTCAATCACTGAAATTCAGGACTGATTAAATAATTTGTGGACTGATAAATGAAGTCATATACTGAAGTCATGGACTGATCACTGAAATTGCAGTCTGATCAATGAGCTCATGGGCTGATCATATTTATTATGAATTATAGTAGAAGAGTAGAAGATTCATCTCAGTTTTAAAGACAGTTTAAGCTCCATCTCAGTTTAAGCTTCATCTCTCCATCTAAACTTTTATTTCTTAAACAATCGATCTATTAGCTTAATGCAGAGCCTGCTAGAACAGTCTGGTGGATGATGTGCAGTGCATTTTTATCTGTATTATCTCCAGCCCTGTGAAATGTTATGCATCCTGACAGCAGCCTGTCTCCTGAAAAAGTTATCACAATAAACTTTATGGACAAAGAGAAACTGTCTCCTGGAAACAGTGTTTAAAAACAAACAAGTCTGCCCCCAGATTTCCTTCCTCTCTCCATGTACTCACTACCTGCTGAGACATCTCCGTCTCACTCTCTCTGAAGACGTGAGAGACGTTTCAGTCCACCTGGACATCAAGCCACTGACAGTAATGTTAAAAAAATCTTACAAGGCTGTATGAGTGACAGAAATAAGACGAGGTTGGGAATTGTGTTTGCGAATTGCTACAAATACTCAAAAGAATAAGTAAATAAACCAAATAAACAGCATACCGTGATGTACAGGACATACAATCTCCTGTGTGCTGAAAACATAATTGTAAGATATATTCTGTACAAAAGGAAAAATATAGAGCATTTTTTAGAAAATGTCACAAAATGCCAGACTTCAGGAGGACAACTTACCCAAAAGGCATTAAGATTTGACATACTCCGTTTCAAAACATCAGTGATTAAAAAAGAAAATAAAAATAACATTTCATCTACCATTTTCTATCAAACTCATGTAGCCAAGTACTTTACAACTTTTGACTTCATTCCTTTACTCTGTTCGCTAGCTACTGACTAACAGGTTAGCATAAAGTGAAGCATGAAAACTGACAATTAGCAGTACAGCACTGTAAAGTTTACATGTTTCTTTTCACAAGACAAAGCTGTTTATAATACCTAATATTAAAAAAAAACATAACATTTTATTTGCTCTCTTCAAATTAGGCTTTATGTAGCCAACAGTTCTATGTATTATTAAATTAGATAACTTATTACCACTCTCAGTTGCTAGTTAGCAACTGAGCTCTTTAGCATGTGTGCTTGTTAGCGAGTTAGTTAGTGAGTTCATATAACTCTGTAAAGGGTTTTGAGTGTATAAAACTCAGAAGATATTTACTTGAGATCACAGCTGATGGCAATGCAATGGGATTTTCTCGAATTATGATTTTATGTATTAAGTTTTAAATGTTACATAACATGAAAATTTGATGAAATGAAGTAACCATGTTTGAGTATGCGTTCGATTATTAGAAGTCCTTCCTCATTAGCTTTATAAATAAGTATAGCTTTATGTTTCTTGAAGCCTTGGACAAAAGAATTTTCTTTGTTAAACTAGAAAGCACATGGCACCAAAGGAATGCTCTTTGTTTGAAAAAAATCTCCTTGGAATAGCAGCTGATG
Source organism: Pangasianodon hypophthalmus (assembly GCF_027358585.1). Lineage (NCBI taxonomy): Eukaryota > Metazoa > Chordata > Actinopteri > Siluriformes > Pangasiidae > Pangasianodon > Pangasianodon hypophthalmus. Next base: position 32,383,295 of record NC_069710.1, on the reverse strand, counting down.
GAACTTTTTAAAATTTTATTTACTTTGCTAACTTACAGGGTACTTACATTAGCTCTGAACTTAGCAAACGTGATGCTTGGCATGCATGCTTATTAGCTAGTTAGTTCCCAATCTGATATATCTCTATATAGATTTTAAAATAATTTGAGTGAATTAAACAACAAGGAGATCTTCTTAAGATAGTAGCTGAATTTGTGTTTCATTACTTGTATTTCATTGCTTTGCTAACACACTAGCTAGTTATGAGCACATGCTGGTTAGCTAGTTATCTAGCAAGTGGAGATGACTGTAAAGTTTGAGGATGTGAACAAAACTCAAAGGAAATCATCTGATAGATGATTGCTATGCTGCTAACTTATTTAGATTGCACACTGACCAGTTAGCAAACCAGCTAGTTTGAAGTAAGTCCAAGAAAATGCCATGGTACCTGATGGAGATTCTCTGTTTATTAGCTATTTAGCAAGTCGATAATGTGTGAACTTCAGTGTGTAAAACTTCAAGAAAATGTCATGGTAGCTCACTACTGTACCCTGCTAGCTAGATAATTAGCAAACCAGCTAGTTAGCATACCTGCTAGCTATTTAGAAAGTTAATAATATCTTTTTACATAGGTTGCAGTTATTTAAGTGCGTAAAACTCCAAGAAAATGACATGGCAGCTGATGGAGTTTCACTACTCTACCCTGCTAGCTAGATCATTTACAAACCAGCTAGTTAGCACACTAAGAATTTTACTAGGAAATCATTTTACTGTATAAAAGCACAAAGATGACAGCTAGTGTAATGCTGCTACTTTACTCAGTTAGCAAGATTCTGTGAGCTACAGGAGTTAGCTTTGTTTCTGTAAACACCTGTTTGAAGGTGAAAAAATATAGCACCTACATGCACATACACTCTTCCCAGGTGTTCCCATGTGCCCGATTTCCAGGCCGTGACAAATCAGATCCAGTTCATTAAGGAATGCTGTTAAAAGGCTCAATCTGGCCTAATTTGACTTTATTAAGCCACTCTGGTTGCTGTGACAGAGAGCCACAGCTTAACATGGCCTATACATTACAGCTTATTAGCCTGATGTGGCTGGCTGTTATTTAACGGCATGCTGGGAGCCGCACCGGCGTCGTTTCTGGGTCCTCAATATCTCCTCGGTTAATTCTGTCACTACAGCCACATTGTCAGGCTTCCTCTGTGTGATTTGAGCTTTAAGATGAAGAGGCTTTTATCTTAAGCATTGGGGGGCAAGATGATCCAGAACATCAAGGCATTACAGAAGAACATCTCTAATTAAGGTGTCAAGAAAAATTGAGCATTACAAGTTCCAGTGCGCGACAGAGTCTCGGGTTTTTGTGTGGACAATGCTGCAGTGAAATGCTTTCTTATGGGAGAGATCAAGCACATTTCCACATATCATGTGGATTATTTCTTACATGTTGTTCCTGTTCTATCCTGGAAACCTAGCTTTTGACTGATTCTAAAAAATTCGTTCTTAGTTTATATATAAAATCATATTAATGATTTCCTGTGATTTCCTTGGAGATGTATGCATTTACTTTTCCTTCACTTACAGGAATCACATCAGCTGGCTAATTATCTAGCAGCCGTGTAGCTTTGTGTTTCTGTGTGCACAGACAACAAGAATGATTGTATATAAACACACCAGTCTCTGTTTTGTCTCCCTGAGCATCATGAACTCATTGACTGTCTCACTCTCACCTCCAGGCGAAAAACACACACTGTTGCTGCCATGTTGTATTCAGCAGTTTCACAACAAAAAGACTGTGTTGGCTCTTTGTGTGCAGAAACTCAACAGTTTCTGTGGGTTACAGGAGCAGATGAGTGGATTCCATGATATTGCAGCTGATTTCACATCTCCACATTTCTGCTGCTACTGAAAAGCCTGTTTCCTGACGTCTCAAGAGGCTTGATGATTAAATGATGAGTTCAATCAGGGTGAGATTAGTGAAGATAGCATTAAAAGTGTACTGATAGCATAAATTACTTTATTTTCTCCTTATCTTTGCATAAAACGTCAGGTTCTTCTCAGGTCAGTCGTTTATTTTGAAGAATAATGTATGTTCAGGTTAGGTTTTTGCACTATAAAGGCATTAACGCCACAGAAGCCACGCCTCTTTAACTTTGACTGACCACAAAGTCATGTCTCCTTCACTAAGACTGATAGAGAAGCCACGCCTCCTTCACTGAGACTGATGCACCAAAACCTTGACACTGACACTAAATCACTGAGACCGCACCCCCTTCACTGAGACTCAAATACAAAGACCATACCTCCTTCACTGAGACTGAGACATACAGACATGCTTCCTTCATTGAGACTGACAGAGAGATACCACACCTCCTTCACTGAGACTGAGACATAGAGACCACACCTCCTTCACTGAGACTGACAGAGAGAGGCCGCACCTCCTTCACTGAGACTGAGACATAAATACCACACCTCCTTCACTGAGACTGAGACATAAATACCACACCTCCTTCACTGAGACTGACAGAGAGAGACCGCACCTCCTTCACTGAGACTGAGACATAGAGACCGCACCTCCTTCACTGAGACTGAGACATAGAAACCACACCTCCTTCACTGAGACTGACAGAGAGAGACCGCACCTCCTTCACTGAGACTGAGACATAGAGACCACACCTCCTTCACTGAGACTGAGACATAGAGAGACCGCACCTCCTTCACTGAGACTGAGACATAGAGACCACACCTCCTTCACTGAGACTGAGACATAGAGACCACACCTCCTTCACTGAGACTGAGACATAGAGAGACCACACCTCCTTCACTGAGCCTGAGAGTGAGACCGCACCTCCTTCACTGAGACTGAGAGTGAGACCACGCCTCCTTCACTGAGACTGACAGAGAGAGACCGCACCTCCTTCACTGAGACTGAGAGTGAGACCACGCCTCCTTCACTGAGACTGACAGAGAGAGACCGCACCTCCTTCACTGAGACTGAGACATAGAGACCGCAACTCCTTCACTGAGACTGACAGAGAGAGACCGCACCTCCTTCACTGAGACTTAATAACGTTTCTCGAGGATAAACAATAGTAACAGAGAACTGAGTGTGATCTCCATTGAAATGTTATTTGAAATCAATGCAGCCATACTGAAAATATTGAGACCAGAGAACCGAGTCAAATCAGCAAATCTTTATACAGGTAGAAATAATTCATATGTTTTTTTCCCACAGTGCAATGTCAGTGACACTCAGGCACAAAAACACACTCCGGACTGAAATGCAAAGACCCGCATTAAATATTTGTTGTCCGTACGAGACAATGTTGCTGAACATGTAGCTAAATAATGACGAAATAGTGTATGAGAGAAACAACACTGGGTCATGGTCAGCTCTGCGCGTGTTTTTTTTTTTTGTGTGTGTGTGTGTGTGTGTGTGTGTGTGTGTCGGCCAAAAACACCGCCAGGCCAGTGTGACCATCTTCCATTATTCACACCGCAGAAGGAAAAAAGTGGGAAGCATTAATATTTTAGCGGACTGCAGGAACCTTGAACGGGACTTGCATACCCGAGGAATAAAAAACCCTGACTTCTGTCTAGAGTGGACCGGCTGAACCGTGTGCTTTTCCACTCATACTCACATCTGTGATTTATTTAAATTCCTCAGCAATTTGGGGACGTGAAACACACTGGGAAACTGCTGTATTATCTCACAGTTTGTCCTAAATATGCTGGTGTACACAAACAATGGACTCGGGATGATTATGAAATCTGAAAATCTGCAAAGAAATGGCTGATGGGAATGAGGAATGAGGAGGTAGGCAACATAGGCTGTGTTCCAAACATGAGGGTTCATGTCTAGTTAGTGTTCTTACTAGAACACCAGCCAATTTAGGAAACGTCTATTCGGCAATGATGTTTATACAGCATTATGCTCAGCTGGTTAAGACGTGTGTTACCCACAATGCAATTCAACCATTCAACCAGTTTTACTGCTGAGAAATAGTTATGTCCAAAACCACTTACTATCTTCCAGATGAGAAAATATACTTTTTAAAAAATTTAAAGAATTTATTTATTTTCTTTTGCTTTTCCTGGTGGTAGTTGCTGTGGCAACAGGCTTAGAAGGTCAGCATTCCCCAGCCACAGATTCCAGCTCGTCCTGGCAGATTCCCAGAGGTTCCAGCAGGTCCTGGGTCTGCCACAGGTTCTCCATCCATTGGATAGATACAAGATTAATGAGGGCTACAGGTCTACTCCAATGCTGTTCCGGAGCCCTGGAAGGCCAGGAACCCTGTGGAAGAACATCATTTTCACCACCTGTACATACAACCTTATTCTTTCAGTCTCTACCCACAGTTAGTGATCAAAGCTGAGCTCCTGCTTCACCACCACAATCCAGGACTGCAACTGTAACACTACTGCTGCTGACCTGATTCGTCTGTCAATCTCACACTCTCTAGATAAGATATTTAAACTCCTTTGCCAGGGGCATGGTGTCTCCCCTCACCTGAAAGAAGCATCCTGGTCTTTTCAGGGACAGAACCATGGCTTCAGACTTGGAGGCACCGATTTTCATTTCGCTTCACACTCGAAATGCTCAAATGCGTGCTGGAGGTCCAGTTCAGGTGGTGCAAGAGGAGAACAACATCATCATCTGCAAATAACAGGAATACTTAAAGTGTTTTTAGTGTAGCATCGCCTGCAAAAAGCTGACAGGCAATAGGTCTTAAATACATCTAGTATGTCAGAATATTAGCTACATTAGACAAGTGCATTTATAAAGCACATTTAAGACGGAAGCAAATCGAAGCAAAGTCTAGTCCAGTATTTCTTATTAAAGACACATGTACATGTGGATAAAGTACCGTAATTGTTATAAAGCAAATTGCAACACAATGTGTGGCTAAAAGCAGCCTAAGCAACTGTTTGTCTAAAGATCAGTCGATAAAATTGAATTGTAAGAGACATTCTGTCTAAAATCACATTTTACGACAATAAATGTCTCTACTGTGTCAGATACTCTGCTGTGGATTGTGATCGGACATGTCTAACGCAGAGAGCCTCAGCTTTAAAGATTAGCGATGAGACTGTTAGCGCAGCAGTAAAGAGCGATAAGTGAACGTGAGGAACATGACACTGTATATGTGATATGTATCTACAACACTGTTTCCTCATTATCTCCTCTTCCTGTAGGCCGCTTCAGTGAAGTCGATACGCGACAGAACTGCAAAGCTGTCCTGGCTTTTCTCAGATGCGAATTCATTAGCATGGCCTAAACTATCTGATTTCCAATCTCATTTCACATATGAGTGTTTGAGATATTTTTCCTTATGAGAGAAAAGAACATTAGCTGGAATCTCGTATGGAATTGTCTCCTCTGTATTTGCCCTCAGTCTTTCTTTAATTTAATTTCAAACCTGGAGGGTGAATCAATGTGTGCAATCAGACAAACGCTGCGTACCAATTACATCTTGTGCTAATGCACTGAAATGGATTTTTCAAAGGAGACAACCTCAGAACTGTCTAACAGCACAGCCTCCGCTTTCTGCAGACCTGGCATGCTAACTCTGATTTAAACAGCAACAATCACGTCACTCTGTCAGCACTTTTTTTTTTTGTATATATACAGTGTTTTTTTTAATTTACACATATTTTTACACCTACATGTCTATTTTTATTTTTATTTACACTTTATAATGTTAAGTTGGTCATTTTTGGCACACATACAGTTTAAAGAATTTATTTATTTATTTATTTATTTATATACCAAATTTATTCTTTGTTATCTTCCTTTTTTTCAGTTTCAGAATTTCCTTCAGCATCAGTAAACTTTAACTTATTTTATATTTTCCGTGTCCTATGTCCAGTTGAGAGAGCTTGTTTTTGGCTGGGCTTCTCACTGGAACGTTTTCTTTTCCTTTTATTTTGTTTTTCTTTTTTTCTGAATTTTATGCATTGGTATTTGTATGTTTTTCCTTTCCTTTTCTTTGTTTCTGTGTTGTATATGTTGGCGTTTTTATTTTTTGAGATTGTTTTCTGGTTTATTGTTCTGCTGCTTTTGGTTGCCGGTTGTGGTGGAGCTCCAGACCCAGGTTTCCCCAGGCCTTCATCCACCATGCGTGATGTGTGTCCTCCCACTCGCTACAGACTGTGGTGTTCCTATTGCTCTTGTTGATGGTGGAGAGTGTGTATGATTATTCTGAGTGGACTCGGGGCTGCTCAAATGGTGTTGCCTGGTAGCATTGCGGCTGTACAGGCCGTGTTGGCCTTCAGTGGGACTATGAGCAGCTACGCCACTGAACTTAGATGCTGGCCAGCAGCTGTTGGAGGACTCTGTGTTTGTTTGTTTGTGTGTTTGTTTGTTTCTGTTTAATTGTAAAGTGACCCTGGGTGTGAGAAAGGCACTAACACTACAGGGCATCCCAAAAGTTTCCATACATAGGGGAAATTAACACTTTTTAGCAAAATGTCTTCCAAAAATTTTTAATACTTAGTTTATATATATTTTTTTTTTCAGATCGTCTTTAAGAATGCCTTTGATAAAAGAAGAACGTATTGAAATCATTCTCATGGCTGGATCGGGAAGCTGTCACAAGCGATGGACTTTAAAAGGAAACGTAGCGAGCACATCACACACACGACACTGTTGCCAAACTTATTAGTTTTAAAATTCAAAAAGACTGGAAGTGTTGCGGACCAACCGAGAAGTGGACGTCCAGGAACATCCACTGACAAAGACACAACCCACATGATGCTGACAAACACTGTGTATTAACAACACCCTGTAGATTAAGCTTATTATTATTATTACAGAAAGCTTCACCACACTTTATTCTTTTATTAATAGTGGAGCATCTGCTGTACGAATGAGCTGTTACTATAGAAACGATAACGTATCAGAATGAGCGCATTAATATAAACCTGTGATTTGCAGCTGCACTACTGTCAGAGCTGCTGTTACAGAAAACTAATCAACTGCTAAGAAGCAGGAAGCTGATTTGATGAATCTGTTAGTCAATAGCCTGTTTAAGAGTTCTTTAATGCTAACATGGCTAACAATAAATTAGAGATAATAACAATTAATATTCAATTTGCTAATTTGATGGTCACTGGATGTCCATGCAAAGCTAAAAGGAATTATTTTGCAAATGGTTTCACCTGCGTGATGTGAATTTATCCTCACAGCTTTTATAATATTAGCAAGTTTTTGCAGTAATATAGCACATACACACACAAAAAATATTTCTGTTACACTGGAAATCTTGTAAGTCGTTTGTAAACATTCTTACAGAGATGCTAATTCAATGAAAAACTGCTAATATGCGTAGCAGTCAGTACAAGCAAATAGGAACCATAATGCTAATTTATCATCATTAGTTTTAGCATTTTCTGTCTGAAATTCTTTAATGATAGAAATGTGCTTCAGACTCTTGGCATGGCTGAAATTACCACCTGGTAGTGATAGCAACGCTAAACCACAGCGCCTCTCTCTCACACACACACACAGACACACACACGGCTTTTTAATGAAGCCGAATAACCCGGCTGATGGAGTCCTATATGAAATGTTCTGTTTTGTCAGATGTACTGATTAGAATAACGTCCATTTTTTTATTATTCACCGTGTCACCAAGGACAACCTCATCCGTGTAGATCGGGAAAAAAATCAGATACACGTACCGTCATTAAACAGAGACATATCTCTATCAGCTACCCCAGCACCATGGAAATGCACACAGAGAGAAACGCAGAGTGTGTTCACAAACATCAGAGCCCTGAACTAGCATTCACAAAAATCAGAGCTCTAAAGTAACGTTCAGGAAAATCAGCTCTCTAAACAAATGTTCAGGAAAATCAGAGCTCTAAACTAACGTTCACAAAAATCAGAGCTCTAAACTAATGTTCAGGAAAATCAGAGTTCTAAACAAATGTTCAGGAAAATCAGAGCTCTAAACTAACGTTCACAAAAATCAGAGCTCTAAACTAACGTTCACAAAAATCAGCTCTAAACAAATGTTCAGGAAAATCAGCTCTCTAAACTAACGTTCAGGAAAAATCAGAACTCAACTAACATTCAGGAAAATCAGCTCTCTAAACAAATGTTCAGGAAAATCAGCTCTCTAAACTAACGTTCAGGAAAAATCAGAACTCAACTAACATTCAGGAAAATCAGCTCTCTAAACAAATGTTCAGGAAAATCAGAGCTCTAAACTAACGTTCACAAAAATCAGAGCTCTAAACTAACGTTCACAAAAATCAGAGCTCTAAACTAATGTTCAGGAAAATCAGAGCTCTAAAGTAACATTCAGGAAAATCAGAGCTCTAAACTAATGTTCAGGAAAATCAGAGCTCTAAACAAATGTTCAGGAAAATCAGAGCTCTAAACTAATGTTCAGGAAAATCAGAGCTCTAAACTAATGTTCAGGAAAATCAGAGCTCTAAACTAACGTTCAGGAAAAATCAGAGAGCTAATCTAATGTTCAGGAAAAAACAGAACTCTAAATTAATGTTCAGGAAAATCAGAGCTCTAAACTAATGTTCAGGAAAATCAGAGAGCTAATCTAATGTTCAGGAAAAAACAGAACTCTAAATTAATGTTCAGGAAAATCAGAGCTCTAAACTAACATTCAGGAAAATCAGAACTCTGCACTAACATTCAGGAAAATCAGCTCTCTAAACTAACGTTCAGGAAAAATCAGCTCTCTAAACTAACGTTCAGGAAAAATCAGAACTCTGATCTATTGTTAAACATAGAGCATCAGCATACTGATCAGATCAAGGTAACGAGAACCAGTAAGCATCACCTCATTTATCTTCAAGGTTTGAATAATTCTCTTTATCTTTATTTTTGTTTAAAGTTTTCCTTTAGGTTAGGTTCAACTTTATTGTCATTGTCACAGTGTGAGTACAGTGTGAGTACAGAGAGAACAAAATGCAGCAAATAAGTTAAATGAGGTAATAAAGTTATGGTGCAGTATGTTAAGACTTTAACAGCATGATGCATGCAGTATGATACAGTAGATACATACAGTGGATAAAATGCAGATGTGCAAATAGCAATAATGTGCAAATAACCATCTGATGTAAATAACTGTAGTAAAGAGAGATAATTGCAGTAAAGTGCAAGTACTTGTAAATAGTTGCAGATAATAGCAGTACTGTACAATACAGTGTAGTGTGGTGTCTAATGCTAATGTTTAGTGTTTAGGTGGAGGCTGGCAGTTAACGCTTAGAAGCTGAGTTCAGCATTAGAAGGGAAAAAGCTGTTCATGAGACTTTTTGTGCTACAATGCAGACTTCTGTAGCGTTCTCCTGATGGGAGACGCACAAACAGTCCATGGTGGGGAGGGGAGGTGATTGATAATACCTCTCGCTCTCCACAAACTGTTCCAATGATGTTTTTTTGGGGCAGTTTTCACTACCCATTGTAATACCTTCTAGTCACACACTGTGCAGTCACTGTACCATACTGGGATGCAGTTTGTAAGGATGCTCTCAATGGTACAGCGACAGAAGTTCACCATGATCTGAGGAGCAAGGTGAGCTTTCTTTAGTCTCCTCAGAAAGTAAAGGTGCTGTTGTGAATTTTTGAGGAGTGAAGAGGTGTTGAGGTTCCAGGAGAGGTCAGCAGGACACCCAGAAACTTGAAGCTAGAGACCTGCTCTACCTCAGGCCCATTAACAAAGATAGGGGTGTGTTTGTGGATCTTCAAGGAGTACCAGAAGTCCATAATCAGTTCATTGGCTTTCTGGGTGTTACGCTTGAGGTTTTTATTGGTACACCATGTTACCAGATGCTGAACCTCTTCCCTGTAGACTGTCTCATCATCTCTGATCAGGCCAACCAGCGTAGGGTCTTCTGTAAACTTGATTGTAGAGCTGGAGCTGTGCACAAGTACACAGTCGGAGGTGAAGAGGGAGTAGAGGAGCGGACTCAGCACGCAGCCTTGTGGTACACCGGTGTTTAGGATGATGGTGGAGGAGGAGTTGTTGCCACGTCTAACAGACTGGAGTCTGTTGGTCAAAAAGTCCAGAGTCCAGTTGCAGAGAGCGATGCTGATGCTAAGACTGGAGAGTTTGGAGATCAGCTTATGGAATGACAATATTATCACATAGCTAAAGTCAGTGAATAGCATCCTCACATAGGAGTTGCTATTTTCCAGATAAGTTTAATGTCAGAACCTCATACGTTTACGATGACTGCTTAACTTTTATTTAAATGACCAGAATTGTTAACGTTTTACTGCACTGTGTGAAATGTAGTGCTGTATTAATGTTTTGTGTAAAAGGTTTATTAACATTATTGATATACTTCATTTGGGCAGAGCAGTGAGTGGCCTGACTGACGTGTGATCATGGCATAGTCAGTACAGATGAATCCTACTGAGGAAAAAGCACCAGGTCTCAGGCATTGATTTTAACTCACACAAGCTCAAGGTCAGGGTTTGAGGAGAAAACATCAAGCAGCTGAATTTCTCAGCTTCTATGATGTTCTATAAAATCCCCATCTGAGGCTTTGGGGAAATAAGTAATTTTAAAGGTTATAAATTTATTTAGTCAAACAGATGGGATATACAAAAATATATTTTTCTAATTTAAATAAATGATTAATTTTCCCCTGCAGAAATCCCACCCAGGCTTTTTAAAGAACACAATTAACACATCTGCAGCTGTAGCTCAATTAACTGCACTTACTATTGTTATTGCTTTTATTACCAACTTAATTAACAGATTGATTTTCTGTTAAAAAAGCATTTTTAACACAGGTTTTGTAAATAGAGTTCCATTTTAGCACAGGTATATAAGGAGTAAAACACTCAGTGTCGTGCTGTTATAGGAAATTAATCAGTGATGGTGTGCTGTAATGAAGCGGAGTCACTGTTGCCACCGTGAAGTTGACTTTTCCCTATTAAAAACATGTTCCTGTGTATTTTATTCCTCTTGTACTACAGCCAATTTCCTATTATTAAGAATGACACATCACAATTTTCATCTGTTTATAGTTACATTTAAGGTTCTATTCCTGTTCTCACTTACATTATAGCAGCTATAAACATTCATTCCCTCACCAGCCTCTTATTTGTCTTAATAAGACAAAAAACGCAGCTTGTCATATTACTGAGAAACCACAAAGAAGCTCTGTTCTGAAGATGTCGGAAAATTTACAGCTTTACATCTGACTGTTACAGAGTACTGACACTGGAGACTCCTTCTATAAATTTTACATAAACATCTCCTTAAAGAAAACTTCACTGTATCGGTACACGTCCTTGTGAATGAGCTGTTACTATAGAAACCATAATGTATTAGAGCGAGCGCATTAATATAAACCTGTGATGTGCAGCTGCACTACTGTCAAAGCTGCTGTTCTAGAAAATTAATCAACACCTTCTGACCAATCACAATCCAGGATTCAGCAGCGCTGTGGTGTAAATGCACTTGGCACAAAGTATTTTGTACAATTAATGTATAGTCTTAAATATGCTGTAGTACACTTACATTTAATGTAATTTTGTGAACCTTTCTCACTAGGGAGGTGAAAGTATGTTTAGTATTTTTAAGTTCTTTAATATTATATATTATTATACACTATATGGCCTAACCCTAACCCATCACACCCATGAGTGTTTGTTGAACATCGCATTCCATATTTATTCCCCCTTTGCTGTTATACTAAGCTCCACTCTTCTTCCACTAGATGTTGGAGCGTGGCTGTGGGGATTTGTGTTCATTCAGCTACAAGAGCATTAGTGAGATCAGGCGCTGATGTTGGGATGTCGAGGAGGTCTGGGGTTCAGTCGGGGTTCCAGTTCATCCCAAAGGTGTTCAGTGGGGTTGAGGTCAGGGCTCTGTGCAGGACACTCGAGTTCTTCCACTCCAACCTTCACACACCATGTCTTCATGGAGCTCGCTTTGTGCACAGAGGCATTGTCATGCTGGAACAAGGTTGAGCCTCTTAGTTCCAGTGAAGGGAAACTGTAAAGCTACAGCATACAAATACATTCTAGACAATTGTGTGCTTCTAACTTTGTAGAAACAGTTTGGTGAAGAACCACATATGGGTTTGATGGTCAGGGGTGCACATACTTTTGGCTATATAGAGTGTTTATAATCGGACATTAGTTTGATAGTGGAATTTTCCCTGCAAGCTGTTCAGAGAGGTTAAAAATATTGAAAAAAAAAATTGACCTAATCATGCCCGGCAACAGCTCTCTCGAATTAATCGTTTTCTCCTTGAATGCCTTGATCTCGGCCCGAGGCATCTCTGCAGAATACAAACGCAAAAACAGAACACGCATCTCAATGAGAGCAGACAATAAGGTACATCTCCCTCTATTTGGGGCAGTGGAACAAAAACGTGAAGCTTTAACTCTTCGCATTTCATGTCTTGCGTTAGTGAATACAATCAACATGAATTTATATATATATATATATATATATATATATATATATATATATATATATATATGTAAACTATTAAAATCTGTCAGCGAATGTTGTGTAAATGACTTTGCAGATGTCAGTGTGTCTCAGGTGCTTCTCTCGTCCTTGTTATCAGCTGTGTGCTAATTGGACAGCCTGCCGTTAACGCTGAGCAATACACACCTCCTGATTAAAAAAGAAAAATGCTCAAAGGTGGAACGTTACTAAACCTGATTTTTTTCACAACATGAAACTTCCCAACGCTCAGCTCAGTTTCTCAAACCAATATTTCTCAAAACAGTATTTTTCACATTACAGAGACGATGTATAAACAGTAATTCTGAGAATACTGAGGTGAAATAAAACTACTAGAGTGACTGTTGCCAAAGTGAAGTGGGCGGAGTCAAATGTTGTGGAGAAGTTGAGCAGAATTTAATTTTATGCAAATGACAAGCTCCGACCAATGGGGGTGAAGGATGGTAAGGCTTTGTTTCCATCAGAAGTGTTTATTTTAATATAAAAATTTGAGATTTTAAAATAAATCTGTCAGTCATATGCATGTAAAATCCAAAGCCAGGTCCAGGATCAGAAGTCTCTCAGCTCTCAGCATGCTCGCTCCCCAAACTGCTGATTAGTTCAAATTCAGGACGAGGCCACATGTGTGTGAAACCGTGGTGATTTTATTAACTCTCCGCGCACAGGGTCACTTCTTTTCAGTGCTGAGTGTTAATTTGCGAGGTTTCAGCTGCAGGAAATTGACGTAGGTTTGGTGATTGAACAGAACAAGTCCCAGGAGGGGTTTAAAAACAAACAGCGGTCATCAATGAGTAATGATGAAGAGGATAAGTCACATAGAGGTCTAGATTTCTTTTCGAAACTCAGATATGTGAAGGATATACACATATCTTTTTTTGAATAAGACACAGTTTACTCAGCTGGCCTTTCATTTTTAACTGTTTTATTGCTCTTACTGTATTACTAGCATTAATTAGCATTTTTTAAATAATTGATAGATTTTCAATCAGTTGATTAAAATAGATTGATTGATGTAGACTACACTCCTGGGTAAAAAAATGGGCCAGGCCGAAAATGGCAAATATGAAGCTTTTAATGGTCTTAACAACAAATCATTGGTGAGGAAATGAGCAAGAAGGAAACAGATGCACTCCTGAGAGCTCCTGTGCCTCCATTTACTCGTTTCCTTTTGCTGCAGCGAACTGTTTGTTTGGGGAAAAGCTAGAAACAGGGAAATTCACTTCTATAGTCTTCTTGTACACAAAGGTAAAATCATGATAATGATTAAAATGTTTGATGTAAAATTTAAACCAACACATATCTGGGTGTAAATGGGTGTAATTTTCCAAAAATATCTTCTGGGATATCTTCTTTTTTATTATTCTTTTATTTCTTAAAAGATTAGTGATTATTTGGTTATCTGCCGCACCTGATGCAGTCCATCAAGAGCCACAAGCCTTAAACATTTAAAGAAATCAAAGGAAAAAGCTTCCCTTACTAAGCTCCTTTATCTATTTGTTTAATTCTTGCTCATTTCCTGACCAATGATTTGTTGTTAAGACCACTAAAAGCTTCATATTTTGACATTTTTTGCCCAGGAGTGTGTGTGTGTATGTATATATATATATATATATATATACAGTTTGAATAGCTTTGTATTTACACAGTGTGGTTAAAATCTCAAATCTGATTGGTCATTAGGTGTGCATTGTTACTGTATAACAGTGCGGCTGTATAACTCATTCTAATATGTTACCGTTTCTATAGTAACAGCTCGTCCGCAGGTACGTGTACAGCCAACGCTCCACACAAACAGATAAAAAATGTGTGTAATCATTGATGTGTGAGGAGACATTTATTTAACATTTCAGGAAGGAGTCTCCAGTGTCAGTGCTTTTTAACTTTATGTATCTTTAGGAAAGCAGAGTTTAAGTTTTGTGTTTTATCTGTTAAAATGACAACAATAACAATTTCTATGAAGCTCGTATTTATAATAATCTAGGCATTATACGAAATTGTTATAATTATTTATAAAATGCATGACACTTTAGAACTCTCTTTATTATGCATTATGATTCATAGAGCAGAGTGCATTACAGGAAGAGATGTGCTGTAAGTAGTACTTATAATGCATTCTTTTACCACTTTATAAATACTTTATAAACAGAGCTACAAACTGTTATGCCTTCTCATAAATAAGTATGAAATGACATGTATAATGCTTTATGAATGCATTATAACATGTTATGAATATAGTCATAAGTCATTATACATATGACAAGCTGCAATTTTTTTTTAAGAGAGCAAGAGAGAGAGAGGCTGGTAGGAGAACAACAGTTTATTGTTGATATGATGTAAGTGAGAACACGAACAATATGAAATTAAACATTGATAACACACTCCAGACCATGTGGTTATATGGAAAATAATCTGCTTCACGTCGGGCCGTATCACACCACCTCAGCATGTACTATTTTCATAAAACAACACACTTTATTCCTTACATATTTGAATTAAATTTTAATTTAAATATTTAAACCTCAACCTTGGTCACTGTAATTCTGAACTTTAGTTCACATTAATGCTGTGAATTAAACCACAAACACACACACACAAGATGTCTGAGCAAGCTATAAAAATTATTGCAGTGTGAGCTCATAACACATGATGTTGCATAAAACTATACAAACTTACAGGTAAACACCTTAACATGTAGTAATAAACTATTTATAAGCATGTCATACATAGTTTACTTATTAGAGAGTGCATCTAAATAAATTAAAAAAAAACTTGGAAAGTTTGGAAATGTGCAGAACTGGAGTCTGAGAATTCATTTATTATAATATTATTATACTGATTATATTATATATTTATTAATAACTTCATTATTTCAACAAAGTCATTATTAAATGGGGAAACATAAAATCAAGTTTTATTTAAACATTAATCATTAATTAAAATAAACAGTTCATACATAAGTATCAATAATATATATATATATATATATATATATATATATATATATATATATATATATGAATATATCATGTATTTATTAATTAATAAATCAATTGTTCTTATTTAATTAGAAAACTACTACTTGTTACTTATGAATAAATTTAAAATAATAAATTTAATAAATAATTTTAATAATTTATTACTGAACCCTAAAATGTTTTAATAAATTGTAAAACATATTAGAAATGCAATACGATATTTTGTCCATATTGTACAGAGTAAATGTAAAATCACATGTATGTGTGTGTGTGTGTGTGTGTGTGTGTATATGAACTTGAGATAACTTGAGAACACTTCAGGTTATTCTGGCGAGGACGGCGCTGTGACAATCAGAGCCGTATTTAGACAACAGCAAGCATTCTGCGGTCGTTTTACAAACTCAGGCAATTAAGTGAAATCTCATTATGGCCGTCACCACAAACACCGCAGTCCACTCAGAGCTCTCTCCCTCTCTCTCTCTCTCTCTCGCTCACACACACACACACACACACACACACACACACACACACGGTCACTTCCTCTCTCTCTCTCTCTCGCTGTGTGTGTGTGTGCGTCTCTGTGATTAATGACAGCGCTGAAAAATAAAGGCTCATTTGACTCAGTGAGTGTGAAGTCGTGTCGAGATATCAGCTTTAGCTGTTTTACAGCCACTTTAAAGTCATCTGATATGAGTGTGTGTGTGTATGTGTGTGTGTGTGTGTGTGTGTGAGTAAGTGAGTGTTCACGTTAGGCCTGGAAAAACCTTACAGTTACAGAGAGGAAGAAATTGTATTAGGTTGTAATGAAAGGGAAACAGTTCATGGTCATGTTCGTAGCCTTTTTATCACAGTGATGTATAGGATAAAGGATAATTTTTATATTAGCATAATTGTTAGTGTAATTGTCCAGTTGTTGGAGATTTTATGCTAAGCTACATTGCTGTATGACGACTTCTCGATAAAGCTGGACTTACAGACAGATTTTTTTCAGGCCTGGCAGCAGGATGAAGAGCAGGACTGGAACAAAACATTACAGCTTTGAACTAACGAGACAAAATCTAAACTACACTAACTAAGTAATTTCTCTGGGGGGAAGCCATAAAGGTTGCGGGTAACTGTACAACAGTGAAAGTGAAAAGTGATTTCCCATCACAAATGGTTCCAAGGACCTTTTTAGTAAGCTAACGACCCTGTAATTATCCAATGAATCCTTAAAGAACCCTTTTTTTCCTAAAAGTGTGTGTATTGACTGAGTCAGTGTGCAGTACAAACTCCAAATTACTGCTCATTATTTTCTTCTTAATACCAAAAACCTGTCAGGCTTCGAAGTAGAACCCTTTTAGGAAGCTATAAACCCTCTAATTATCCACTGATACCTTAAAGTACCCATGAAGAACCCTTTTGTTCTAAAGTTGTATGTATTAACTGAGACAGTGTGCAGTACAAACTCACAATTATTGTTCATTATTTTCATCTTAATACCAAAACCCTGTCAGGGTTCAAACCCTTTTAGGAAGCTAAGAACCCTGTAATTATCCACTGAACCCTTGAGGATCCCTTTTGTTCTAAAGGTGTGTGTATTAGCTGAGACAGTGCACGCTACAAACTCACAATTATTGGTCAATGTGTTTCATGTACATATTTTTTTTGCATGAAACTCATTAGGGAAACGTTTAAAGGTTCTTTGTAGAACCCCTACAACAAAGTGTTTTCCTATCAGAAAGCGTTCCAAATAGAACCCTTTTTTTGGAAGTCATAAACCCTCTAATTATCCAGTGAACCCTTAAAAAAAAACCTTGAAGAACCCCGTTTCTAAGAGTGTATATATTAACTGGTTAGTGTGCGGTACAGTCTCCAAATTACAGCTTATTATTTTCTTCTTAATACCTAGAACCTGGCAGTGTTCCACGTAGAACTTTTTTAGGAAGCTAAGAACCCTTAATTCGCCAATGAATCCTTAAGGAACCCTTAAAGAACATTTTTCTCAGACTGTAGGTTTTACTTGGGTAAGTGTGTGATGCAAACTCCAAATTATTCTCATCATTTTCTTCTAAATACATAGAACTTGTCGGGGTTTAAAGTAGAACCCTTTTAGAAAGATAGGAACCCTCTAGTTATCCAGAGAACTCTTAAGGAACCCTTGAAGAACCTCTTTCCTATGAGCGTATGTATTAACTTCATCACTGTGCGGTAAAACTCAAAATTATGGTCGATATTTTCTTCTTAATCCTTAGAACTTGTCAGGGTTCCAAGTAGCACTTTTTAGGAAGCTAAGAGTCCTCTAATTGTCCAACAAATCCTTGAGGAACCCTTAAGGAACCATTTTTTTTCTAAGGGTGTATGTATTAACTGAGTAAATGTGCGGTAAAAATTCCAAATTATTGCTCTTCGTTTTATTCTTATTATCTAGAACCTGTCAGGAGTTTAACATTTAGCTCTTGGTACTTGGTTAGCAGAAAGGATTCTTTAATGGTTCATTGGGTAATTAATGGTTCTGAGCCTCCTTGGAACACAAGGCTTCCCTCTGAGAGATAACCTGAAGAAACCTTCTGAGAGAGCTATAGCTGTTACGAAATTTATTTTAAAAAGTAGTTAGTTAGTTAGTTAGTTAGTTAGTGTTATTGTCCACAAAGTGGAAATTTATCTTCGGCTTCACCATACAACTCATAAAACTCAAATCCTCTATGATAAGCGAAGCTGTACATGAAATCCATTGGGGGAACCCTTAGAGGTTCTATGGAGAACCCTACAACATTGTGTTTTCTTATCAGGAACCTTTTTTTTTTTTGGATTCTCAGCACTTCAGATTGTAATTGTTGTGGTGTAAGAGGAATAACCCATTTCAGTACATGCTGTTTTAGGAAAATAATCAACGTCATGGTGGTATGAGTAACACTGGAAATGAAAAACAGGACAGTTCTGTGTTTTTTTTTTCTTTCTTGTCTCGTGTGCTGGTTTTCTTTTCTGTCTGTCATATTTGCAGTTTTCTGCTGGTTAATGTAACGTAATTGCAGACTGTGAGACAGCAAGTCTTTTGGGAGAAAAGGATCTAATTATGGAATTGATTAATGCACTGTGGAGTGAGTGGTCAGCACGACGGAGGGGTGGATGGAGGGATGGAGGGATGGAAGGATGGATGGATGGAGGGATAAGTGCTTTTCTGACTCCTGCATTTCTCTGTAAAGAGCAGACGGCAGCTGCTGAACCACTGCTTTTATCCAGACGACTGTAATGATATTAAACCTTCATAGCAGGATAATTATCGTTAAGAGAAAGCGGGAAGAAAAGAAATCCTGTCTGATATCATACTTTACTCAAGATTATTATCATCTGATTACACTGATGTCACACCAGCGATTAGAAAAACAGCAATCTAACAAAAAAATTTACTTTTTTATTTTTATATGTGTCAGAGTCACTCAGGCAGGAGATGATTCATGTGTTAACTCAATCAGAAAAAGTTTTTGCACTGTTATACAACATAACAAAGGTGTTTTTAATATTGTGTTTTAAATAAAATTCACAGCATCATCATCATCATCAAATAAATTAAAACCATTCCAGAAAAAAACAGAACAAACTAGATAGATTTTTAAATAAAATAATATACTAGATTCTTACATTTTAATTCTTACATTTTATCCAGCTACAAATGGCAGTCTCAAAAACTTTGAACCCCTAATGTTGTGTTTAGCCCTTAAGCCATTTTGAACCCTTAAACCCTTCCTCATCCCTTTCGTGGAACCTTTAAAAAAGGATCCATGTAGAACCCTACAACACAGAGGTTTCCTATCATACCTCTATCCTATCAACATAGAACCTTTTAGAATCTAAGCACACTTAATTAACAAATGAACCCTTTAAAAACAACCTTTTTTCTGTATGCAAAAAAAAGGAGAGACCTTAAGGGTTCATTGATTGTCCCTTGTTGTTGGTTCGATGTAGTATACTCTTACTTCTAAACAGAACCCTAACCCTTCTAACCATAACCCAGACCTATCAGAGAGATAGCAAAACTTCTAAAAAAAAATCCTGACCAGTTCTGATGCAAGATTAACTTGTAGCAGAATGTTGGGAAGAGAAGAGTATAGAGATGGAAAGGAAGGGCTCATGATCCAAAGCATACCACATCATCTGTCAAACATGGTGGAGGCAGTGTTATGGCATGGGCATGTATGGTTGCCAATGGAACTGAGTCACTGGTGTTTACTGATGATGTGACTGCTGTTAGAAGTAGCAGGATGAATTCTGAAGTGTACAGAGCTATACTTTCTGCTCACATTCAGTCAAATTCTGCAAAAATGATAGGACGGCGCGTCACAGTACAGATGGATAATGACCCAAAACGTACGGCGAAAGCATCCCAAGAGCTTCTTAAGGCAAAGAAATGGAATGTTATTAAATGGCCAAGACAGTCACATGACCTCAACCCAATTGAGCTGCTTTTCACTTACTGAAGATACAACTGAAGGCAGAAAGACCCACAAACAAGCAGCAACTGAAAACAGCTGCAGTAAAAACTTGGCAAAGCATCTCAGCATCAGCATTTGGTGATGTTCATGGGGTCCAGACTTCAAGCAGTCACTGACTGCAAAGGATTTGCATCCAAGTAATAAAAATAATCCTCATATTTATGATTATGTTAGTTTGACCAGTTACTTTTGAGCTTGTGAAAATGGAGGAACTCTAAAAAAAATCACTGTAATTCCTAAACAGTTAATGCAATATTTTTGTTAAACCCCTTGAATTAAACCTGAATGTCTACACTTCAGTCACATCTGGATTGCTTAGGCACGTGCAAAGAAATGCCGTAGAGCAACGATGCCTTTAAAAATAATGAAATTAAATGTTTCTGCATGAGAAAAATACTATAAAGAGTAAACGTAAACAGTAATAAATGAAACAAAGTCAGTATTTGGTGTGATCTCAGGTGCAGGGTGTGCAGTTTTATAAGGAAATGAGCTGTAAGTGTTACTGAAAAGTGTCTCTTATGGAATCTGCTGCTTTCTTTACTGACATACAAACATTTTTCTGTAACATGTAAAATGTTTTAGTACTGACTCGATAATGTAGACGTCATAAAATAAAAATCTATAACAACGTTTGCACTAAAAAAAAGGGTGCCTTTTGCACAGTACTGTAAATATATATAATTTCCAGGCTTATTAATCGATGGCAAAGCCGGAGGATGTGATGGATGTTTGGTGAAAAGCAGAAGTCGACACACAGACGTGTTGTCTAACGTTCTTCACTCGGCCAGAGTAAAATATCAAAGCACTTCCACATCGATCCTGCAGCCCTGATCGATCGGCAGCCTGAGCATCCGCAGATTCATTTCTCACCGGGGTTTTATTCCTGCATGTGAGAGTGACACACACACACACACACACACTCAGCAGAGTGCAGGAGATGAGCAGACAGGTGACAGGTTCAGTCCTGCTGTCAGCGCTCGGGCTTCCCCTCGGGAAACACACCGTCTGACAGCAGCAGCCCGCCCACACACACACACACAAACACACACACACACAGATTCCCTTATTCATACAATCACACAAAACAGTCACACACACATAAAGACGAATGCTACAACACACACAAGCTACATTCGCTGTCCACTTTATTAGGAACACCTGCACAGCAGCCGAAAGCATAAAATCGTGCAGATACAAGTCAAGAGCTCCGGTTAATGTTCACATCAAACATCAGAATGAGGAAAAATCTCAGTGACGTTGGGCGTGGCATTGTTGTTTAGTGCCAGTTTGAGTATTTCATAAAAGGCTGATCTCCTGGGATTTTCACACACGACTGTTTATACAGAATGAGTTTACACAGAACGGTGCTGTGTGTGGAAACACCTCATGGATGAGCTGACAGGAAGACTACGGTAACACAAATAAACACTCTTTACAACCATGGTGAGCAGAAAAGCAGCTCCGAATGCACAACAGGCAAAACCTGGAAGCAGAAGGGCTACAACATGCAGAAGGCAACGTCGGGGTTCAGCTCCTGTCAGCCAGGAACAAGCATCTGAGGCTACAGACTCCCTAAAACAGATGAAGACTGGAAAAACATCGCCTGGTCTGATGAATCTCGACTGTGCACGGTAGAGTCAGATCAACAACATGAATCCATGCACCTGCCTTGTGTCATCGGGTCAGGCTGGTGCTGGTGGTGTAATGTTGTGGGGAATGTTGTGGGGAATGTTTTCTTGTCCGTTAATGCAAAATAATTTTATGTGATTTCATTCAGTGTATCATTTTACAAACACACACACACACACTGCAATATTACATGACGTCATCAGTTCACAAGGACTGATTGAGGGTGTGTTTTATTGCATCAGTGCTTCGGTTCATGTACTAACACAAGTGTGTGAGTGTGTGAGTGTGTGAGTGACACTGCATTCTTTCATATTCAGTTAAAATTCATTCTTTTACAGCTTCTTTCTGTCACATGTGAAGTCTTTTTAATCCCAGTGGGACTGACACAGAAAGGAATAAATCATATAAATCTGATCGCTGTGTGTTCGACTATCATTCACACGTTCAGAGTGTGACTCGCGCGTGTGTGTGTGTGTGTGTGTGACTTCATATTTTAGAGATTGCAGTAATCCAATGCTGTGATAAAGAGCCAGACTTCCACTTCTCTCATCCTCCATCTTTATCGAGATTCAGCTTCTCTGTCAAAAACATGCTGCAACCTTATGATCAGATACAGCAGACGTGGTCTTTGTTGCTGTTGTTGGGGTTCGAAACACTTTAAACATTTACTGCACTTAATACCACAGCGCTGTTGAATTCTGGATTCTGATTGGTCAGAAGGTGTTGATTAATTTTCTATAACAGCAGCTCTGACAGTGCAGATAGTGCAGTAATCACAGGTTTATATTAATGCACTCGTTCTAATACATTATCGTTTCCATAGTAACAACATACTATAGAACTAAATATGAATATGTTACACAGAACGAACAGAAAATGTGTTCCAAGTGCGACCCCTTTTTTTTGGGGTTAAAAATATGTCATGACCTCCAACCCTGAGTCGTAAGGGTGTCTCAGTACGTTAGCCCCGAACAGCCATCAACACTTCGCTTTGGTAAAACAGCTGATCGTGTTCGGCTGGTAATCGACGTAATCAACATTAGCCTATCTTCCCTGGCCTCTAGGTGGTGCCATTAAGCAGACCGTGCATAAACCCATCAAAATGATTTTGTTTATCTTTTTCCAGCACTACTCTCATGACCCCCGAGGGATCACGTTGCAACCCCAATGGCATGTCTGTTGCTTTTGTTGATATCAGGGATGAAATTTACGATTTCCTTGTTAAAGTGTCACTTCCCTGCAGAGTCGCCCTTCTCTCATATAGCCATGTAGACTGGGGCCTGTGCTCGGGGCAGGATATCTCTGCTGGGGGTCTGTAAAAGATAATTTACAAAATTTTAACGTACATGTTCATTGCTGTCACAAATTCCCTCCAAAGTGTCCCGAAGCAGCGAGTTCTGCATGTACTTTTATTTAGACATGCTTTCGTTTTGCTTCCTGGTCCTGTCTCCGCCCCTGTCCTGTGATTGGTCTGTTCTGTACCGTGTGCACCTGTTCTCAGCTTAGCCTTTGATTACTTTAAATATTTATTCCCTCCTGTGTCTTTTGCTGCGTTCATGACCTAGTTGGACATTTCCCAGTAGGAAAGATCTGTCTGAATGCCTCTCCAGCTCGTAACTCCTGCATGGGATTTTCCGAGAGCTCCGAGATTCTGTGATGTCACTTCAACATGGCGGCGCTCATAGTGAAGAGCAAGACAGCCTGAAGAGCGTGATTTAAGGTTTATAAGCTGTCTTTTGAGTTTCTGTTTATATTTGAGTACTAGGTGATATTTTGTTCGATGAAATGTTAAATCACTTTCTGCAAGATTTATTTGATCAAACTGCCCTTTCATGTAATTTAGCCAAACAACTCTTTAATTCCAGTTTTTGTAGAAAGCTTATAGTGAGTTTTCATTTTATTTCCGACTTCAGATGGCTGACTCTCTAATATGGAAAGCAGGAGATTCCGAGTTGGAAAATTCCAAATTCCCGATTGTCATGAAGGCATCATTTGTCTCAGGAGGAAGTCTCATTCTCCTTCTTCTATTATTCTAATCCCTGTGTTTCCCTTTTCCTCTTCATCTTTTCTGTTTTTTTCCCCCAACTCTTTTGCTGCTTACCTGTGTGTTGAACTCCGCTCTTAATTAAGATTATGTGTTTTTTTTTTCAAAAGCCCACTTTCACACATGCCTCTAATCGCTCAATAGTTAATGGAAAAAAATGCAGGCACTGTAATGAAATCCTGCTGCATGGGTTTTGTTATACATTTTGGTTTTTTCCAGCAATAATGTAGACCACACACACTTCCGGTTTCATATCAGGATACAGATACAGATGCATTACTACGTCTTGCATAGGGACTCGTATGACTGACGCACCACATGATCTAACCCTGATGAAGCTTAAAGGATGACTAACACACACACACACACACACACACAGTGTAGGGCAAATAATGAGCTTTAGTCTCTGACTGAACAATAGTGCTGTGGTATAATGCTAGGTAACGATACATAGAAACTCACAGCTTGAACACTTTGGAATAATGAACAGTTTTGTTTTTTTTTTTGCATGTATGGTGGGTGAACATGAAGCTTTAAACAGATTCTACACAACATGGATTGGCTTCTTTATCAAAATCACATCGAAACTTCACTCCTTCCTGAAAAACACACAATCAGCTTTGGCGGCCTTATCAATTTCTCCAGGACATCCCTCATTGTTCGAAATCATTCGCCAAACTCACGCTCGAGCAGCCAGAATCCGCCATCTCTGTGCCTCGGAGTTATCTTTGGCTTTCCAAGCGCGTTTTCGGCCGGCTGAGCAAAGTCTCTCGGTCCATGGGTGGTTTAGATTGGCAAACAAGCCATCTACACGTTTAATTAAAGGGAGCTCAGGTGCGCCTGTCTGTGCAAACACGTGCTTTTTAATCTTTCAATAATTTCAGAATGTGCAAGGAAGAAAAGCATCATCTCACACCGTGTGTGTATGTGTGTGTGTGCTGTCTTATCCCTCATGCCCAGGGGAAATATTGAGATGGCCCTTACTTATTGAGAGAGCATTGCCTTTGGCAGCGAATCCTGCAGAATTGTGCGTTTTTTTGCAGATAAAAATGGCGATGCGTAAGTGCTGAATGCTTGGCGGATGCGACTCGGCCCCGCGCCCCCGCTTTAAAGACCCAATTTGCTCCTCTTCTGCTGCAGCGTTATGACTCCATGGGGTAAAACACACGTCCCATGGCTCGTTACGGAGGAGAAATGATACGTCTACAAAAATCCTCTGCAAGCATTCCACCCTACAGGGCACAAATCAGAGGGGCTGCACTTTCCAAATGGCACACAAGCACTCAGTTCATGGCCAATTTATTCAGAAATGATGTTGTTCTTAAGTTTAGGACCTTTTCCCTACTTCACAAAGTACCGGAATATAGCGGATAAGGAGTGCCATGACATTCCAAAAAAAAAAAAAAAAAAAAAATGAAATTGAAATGATCATTGAATAAAAAGAAAATATGATAATTAGACATAACATTTTTATGCTACATTTTACCTGGCTTAAAAAAATAGAAATTAAAAAGAATATTTAAAAAATATTAACATTAATTAAAATATGCATATAAAACTATGTATATAATAAGTTATTTTAATCGATATACTTAAATATGTAATTACATTTCTTAAATCTTCAGAAACCTTCAGTACCTGATCTCTGCGAGACATTTGTGAGTGTGTTTGTCTAAAATCACACCCGGGAGACGAGTGCTGTCCTGTCACTGCTGTCCGAGCGGGACACACTCTGTCTCTATCTGAGCAGGATGAATAGTGCAGATTTATTTTTCCTGAATTTACTGTAACTGCATCTGAGGCCGTGTTACGTTTCCGAGTGAATCAACAGACGTCCTGAGCGTTGTTCTGAAGTTCACGCCGTCCTTATGATGAACATCTTACAGACTCTGTGCTGAAAAACTTCACCTACTGAACACTGAGCACTGAACACAGAACTCTGCTCCGTCCTGCTCCTCTCACTCACGATCAAGCTTACAGTCTAAAATTTACTTGAAAATTTCAAATATTTTTAAACAATTTTTATTCATAATATTTTAGAATATTTACAAAAATATTTATTTATTAGCAAGTATGTGATACGACTGATATTTATTTATTTGTTGCTTTGTTTGCTGGTAAGTGATAGGAGTGATCTTTATTTATTTATTTATTTATTTATTTTCAGGAAGATGGTGTGACTGCCATTTATTTATTTGTTTCTTTATTTGTTTATTTGTTTGCTGGGAAATGATAGGAGTGATCATTGCTTATTTATTTATTTATTTATTTATTTATTTATTAGCAGGAAGGTGATATGACTGACATTTATTTGTTTGTTTGTTTATGAATTTGTTCATTTATTAGGAGGAAGATGATTGGCCTGATTATTTATTTATGTGTTTGTTTGCAGGTAGGTGATACAACTGACCTTTCTTTCTTTCTTTCTTTCTTTATTTGTTTATTTATTTACATTTTGTAGCAGGAAAGTGAAAGGACGACATTGTAGTTATAGACAGAACAATAAAACAGCTTTTATTGGTCTTGGGCCTTTCTAAAACACAAATACACTTTCCAATAGAGAGAATATTTTTCTTTAAAAATACATAAATATTTGAATAAAATATAAAATAAAAATCTTAATTCTAAAGAAGATTTGTGTTCGATTTATCTGAGAAGCCGAGATGATGCTGAACTCTCATGGTTTGTCCTTTTTTTTATTTTAAAGGGCTGAATTATAAAGGTCTGAGTGACTATCTAGACAGCCTATGTAGTGCTGAGATTTTGAACACGCCCCTGCTTGGATTCCCTGTGACTATCACTCCACGTTTTTAAACCCTGCCACGTAGCTGCGCAGCACACTGCGGGACTGACGGCCCGTGGTGACGTGTTGTTGTTTTGTTAAGGTTAACAGCAGAACGTGCCGTCCATCATGGTGGAGAATGTGTAGCGGCTCACAGCGGGTCTGGGCCGACGCCAGCACAGCTGCCCAGGAGCGAACGCCAGACGGCCCGAGAGAGAGAAAGAGAGAGAGAGAGAACAAGACAGGCTTTTGCTGAAGAAAATACCAATTTATATCATGTTTAATTCATTCATTTGCTGGGGAAAATGATATGCAATCAGCTTAAATGTCAGGAGTTTGATGCATTATAGCATTATATCAGATTTAGCTCAGGTTATTATTTTTTTCATCATCATGTCCAGGCTACTTTTTTCTTCCTAGATATGTCTGTAATTGCTTTTATTAAATAACCGAGGCCAAACACCATCTTTGTGGTCCAACAGCATTACTGAATGCTTAGAGCGAGCGTTTAATAGACTAATGTAGGCAAGAATAAATCTGAAAATAAATAAATCTGATTGTGGCTCTGCTCCACCAGCATCACTGATCTGTGTTAAATCTGAAATGTGCTGCGTCCGCAATGCATTATGGGTACAAACACGGCACATAATACATAAGCATTGACCACTGTAGGTGCAGGTAAATCTGTGTTAAGGTCACTACGTGACATACGGATTACACTGATTGTGAAAAATATCATTTAATAAAACCAGCAGAATTATTTAATTCATTAGAAAAATGTTTAAAAAATTGCTCTCTTTGATCTAATGTCCAGAGTAATGACATAGCTAGCTTCAGAAGAAATAAAAAAGGAGTCCTAAATTCATTCAATCCATTAAAAAGGATACCGTCATTGTCTTTTAGAAATGGAATTGTAATTCAACGCTCAAACATTACAAACATTGGGCCTCTTATTATTAATTAAATCTTTGGCAGGAGTGTTTACGCAAGAAATGTGGTGTTGATGAAATTCCGGTTCGTTGTGAAAATCGTTTGTATCCTGCGTTTCTCTCCCGAGTTTGTGTAAGTGTATGTTTTTATGTTCGGATTACACTGCCGAGTTTAAATCACTTATTTATTACAATTACACACCAATTTAATGAACATTACGTTCTATATTAACGACCTAAGAAAGTGAATTTGAAAACCAGGACAAGATCAGGACGAAAGTAACTCGTGCTATAAAAGGAGGAGGAGTTAATGTGTGTCTGTGGTAGCCGATGCGCTGCAGTGGCTGAGCTGCATTACTGGAAGATTTAGCACATGCTGCGTTTTTCACTGTTTAGTCTTTATTTTCATCTCCGATGAGCTTTGATTTTATTTCAGTGTGGCTAAATGTATGTATCATATTAACATAAGCATGTGAGTATAAACAAAATCAGCCAAACTTTTGTAAATATGGCAGGAATTTTTAGTTCAATCTGGCCACGAAAACATTTACAAATAATGTTTTCACAGCTCCGTATAAACTTTTTTAAAATAAGATGATGACTATTAAGAAAGTGCACTTTCTCTAAAATATAAACACCATGACACACGGTCCATGAAAAAAACAGCACGACTCCTAGCATCTGCCACGTGTTATTATATAAGGACAATAACCTGTTTTTTTTTTAGTTAGTAAACCCGCGTTTCAGACAAATCACAAAGTTATAAAGTGTAATGAAACATCACATAATACCTGACTTCCAACCAGCAAACATTAGCATTTGCTTCATTTGCAAACATTATTCAATGTTTTTATTTATTTATTTTTAAAATGTGT
This sequence comes from Pangasianodon hypophthalmus, assembly GCF_027358585.1. NCBI lineage: Eukaryota > Metazoa > Chordata > Actinopteri > Siluriformes > Pangasiidae > Pangasianodon > Pangasianodon hypophthalmus. The sequence goes on along the minus strand of NC_069710.1, from coordinate 32,355,149 downwards.
TTTCGAGCTCCAGATACAGTAACGCTTTGTGATGAGGTAGAAACGTCCTTCAGTCCTGTTTGGAAGTCAGAAAAAGTGCCGTGAAAATGAAATCAGCTCTGTGTAAATGTCTCATACCCATAATGCACTGCGTCTCAGTCCCCGTCCTGCACTGGTGCACCTGATTAAACTCTTTAGTTAATCATCGGGTGTGTTAGAGCAGGGAACACATGTGGAGTGTGTGGAGCCTCAGGACTGAGACCTGACATTTACATTGTTTACTTATAAAGTAAAGAACGGAGCAGGAACACCATCAGCATGCGCTAAACGCTAAAGCTCATAGCTAATTAGAGCAGGTAGTAGAACGTCGAGCATTAGTAAGAAACCTATGAAACAGCAGGACATGTAGAATCTGTTCATACAGGAGGAGTTGATCTTGATTGATAATATCATGATTATGGTCTCACTGACATTACATTTATAAAACTGTATGTAAAGTTAACCTGAAAGGTTAATGTTTTAACATTTTAAACATTTTCACAACAGCATATGTGCATGATTCAGATAAATCACTTAACACTTTAATAAAATCTACAGCACAATCCACCGTAAACAGCATTTTTCTGCCTAGCCTCACTATAACTACACTTTACCTTCAAATACAATCATTAAAAAAAAAAAAGTATTATTTTTGCAATTGTGGTATGTGTGAATCCATTTTCACACATCCTTTCCCACCAGCCATCCATTATAGGTTATAAAAATAACCATGTCACGTGAACACATTCCCCCTCCCATGAAATATTTGGAATAAAAAAAAAAAGTCACATGTTGAACAGGACGTCGCAAATCATCTGAATTTCCTGAAGATCATGGGAAGAAGAAAAATAAGTTATTTATTTCAATTGATATTGTGATATTGCCAAAAAAAAATCACTCTGAAAGCACAACCCTGTTACCCAAAACTTAGGAGATAAAATAATGAATAAAAAAATTATACATTTTAGGTAAATCATTAAGATGTCCTTAAAGTCATCATGAAATCAGCATGTATGCAAACTGCAGGGAAATAACCTGAGATGCGTTAACACTTTAGAAAAAAAATGCTTAAATGCATGTTTACCTAGGTTCAATGTTGAAAAATGATAAAATAAAGTTTAATTTTTAATAGTTACAAGGGCTAAATGGCACCGCAATCATGGAATCATCCTTCTGGTGTGCGAATAGTGTTATTCTTAAATATCAAAGCTCCCTGTGTATTACCCATAATGCACTGCAAGCTGAGAAATGCCTATGAACAGCAGGTACATTTCTGACTATTATCAACCTACTAAATAATTCTCTACAAAGTATTAACTAGCATTAACTCTTTAATTAGGCATCTGAGATTAAAGTATGTCCATTTACTAACACGTTTTCTTTCACGCTGTTTTTATTAGCTGTTGAAAACGAAGCTTTTAGCACTTGCAGAGTGTGAAGACTTTGCACTTTGTGGTTTCTAAATCTAAGCCCTATTCACTACAATAGTGCGCTACTTTCAGGGTCACGTTGTACTGGTGTCAGAAAACATAGCTGAGAATGTCAAGTGCACTTAATGTAGTGCTAGTGCTAGGAGCAATAATGTAGCTAGTTTTAGCTTTATGACTGTACTAGCTAATTGGCTAACATATTTTTCTATTCAATTCAATTTAATTTTGAATTTATCCCTAATGAGCGAGCCAGAGGTGACGGTGGCGAGGAAAAACTCCCTGAGACTTCATGAGGAAGAAACCTTGAGAGGAACCAGACTCGAAAGGGAACTCATCCTCATCTGGGTGACACCCGATAGTTCGATTATAAATCATTCCCTTCTGTAACTGTGTGCTAAATGGTCAAATAGTGTAATTGTGTAACCAGGAAATTCATTACAGTTTTCAAATGAGGTCTATTTTGTTGAACTTATCCACTGTTCACTGATGGAGAGCAAAACTGTTCATGCAAATTGCAGTCCTAAAGCTATCATAGCAACTGTAGTCCTAAGCCATCGTAGCATAACTGTTCATATCAATCAAATGTTATAATTAAATGTTTATATCAACTGCTGTCCAGAGCCATCTTCATGGTTTCTAAGTGGTATCACTGTAAAACATGAGAGCCCCAATAAGTTATGTGAACTTATTTCTTCTCATAACTTCAATTGTCATGACAAGTTTTGGATTTTGAGTTCAAGTTATAAAAAATTAAACTCAAAGTAATCCATTGTCTTGACTTGGCTTTGAGTTGAAACAAAGCTTATCTTCAAGTTGAGTTTACTCAGGTTTATAAGGCAGCAGGTGAACTTTGGTTTCTAAGTTTAAACAACTTGAAATGTCTTACAGTGTACCATCCTCAGTAATCTCATATATCTTCAGGTTGTCCGTGTTGGAGGCCATCCTCAAGAGCAGTGAGTGATTTCCACGTGATGAGAAACTCCAACCAGAAGTAGGGCATCAGGATGGATCAGGCAGGTAATTTCTAGATTTATTAACATTAACATCTAAAATCACACTGACTTTACAATATTTTGCAATAGCGAGATGGAGGCTTTGTGCTCCACATTGAAAAATCTTGAATTTGAATTGACATTTTGTCTTCTTATGTTTTCTGAATAACCAGACTAGTGTTGTTAAACATTAAATACTGAGAGGACACACAACTCTGGCTATATGCGGTCCTGGGAACAGCTCTGTTTCTGACAGAATTTCAGTCATATATATATATATAAGGATCCTGGGAACAAATAGTTGAGTTGTGTATATCGGAGACATATTAAGCCTGCTCTGAGACGCTCTTCTGTCTCTGTACTAGTATAACACTGACACTATACATGGGAACGTATCAACCATTAACCTGACACCCACTTCTACCTCTAAATACACAACACTACAACTATCCTGACCATCATGCCTTGCCATCTAAGCAAAATGAAGCTCTCTACAAAACAAATAACGAAATCTATCACTTTTATCGAGTATTAAATCGCTCAAGCATTCTGTCAATGAGCATCCGTCGAGGAAGAATGCTCTAATGAATCACGCTGTATCCAAAATATATCAGTGCATCAACCCAGAATCACAAAACAATGATAAGAGCTAGATTAATGAGCATCTCACGGTGATTTAGGAAGACAGCACTCATACATCACACTGTTTTCAAAATACATCAATGCACCAGATGAGGATGTATTACTGTCTTCACATACTGGGAGGACTTTTTATTGGAAATAAAGGAAGATCTGAGGATGAGATGGCTTTATTATATGGACAATGTGTGTGTGTGCGTGTGTGTGTGTGTGTGTGTGTGTGTGAGAGAGAGAGAGAGAGAGAGAGAGAGAAAGAGAGAGAGAGTGTGTGAGAGAGAAAGGCCTAGGGGTAGCCTCTAATTTTAGCTAAGATGGATCAGTGATTAATTTTAAATGCTGCACATTTTCATACATTGTTTAAAAAAGTTAGAAGTTACTTTTTGGTGCAGTTTAAGTTAGGTTTAACCAAAAAAAAAAAAAAAAAAAAAAAAAAAATGGCGGGGGGGTCATGGCACAAAACATATTTACATTTCTGGCTAGTTGCTTTTCATTTAGCAATTGTTGCTAGCACTCGGTTATCAACTGTAAATATTACTTTTTTTATTTTGTGAAGTAAATATAATATAAATAAGACATTTAAAAAAGACCTTACACACAAAATTGAGACGAATTACATAGAATTTTATTGAAATAAAAATATAAAACTTAAAAATTTACGTGAGGCGATAAGATGACATATGGGAAATGTAGTTTTTTATTACGCATACTTCAGCCGTAATGTGCGAGGTGGTACTACATCTCCCAGAATGCACCGGTACAACCGCGGAAGTAAACCTAAGAACCCGAAACACACTGAAGTGAACATATAGTACACTAGAAAGTGAGTGATAAAGCGTTGTTTTATACACTAAGAAGTGCACATAGGTAGGGTTTAGGGATAGTTTTGGTGTTTTAGGATTTAATTAATCGGAAGACGAGTAAGGAAACATGTCCCACGCCGGCTCCAAGAAAAGAAAACTAGACAAACCCGCTGAGGATAAGCTGTATTTTGAGAGCTATGCGGATGTGAGTATCCATGAGGAAATGATCGCGGACACTGTGCGCACTGACACGTACAGAAAAGCCATATTTAACAGTAGAAGTGAGATGGAGGGGAAAGTTGTGCTGGATGTGGGTGCAGGAACAGGGGTGCTGAGTGTGTTCTGTGCTCAGGCTGGGGCCAGGAAGGTGTACGCCGTGGAGGCCAGCTCCATAGCAGAGCAGGCTGAGAAAATCATAAAGCAGAACAAAGTGGAGGACAGGGTGGAGGTGATTAAAGGTGCCCTGGAGGCTGTGGAGCTCCCTGAGCAGGTGGATGTGATAGTGAGTGAGTGGATGGGTTATGCCCTGCTCCATGAGTCCATGCTGAACTCGGTGATCTCAGCCCGGGATCGGTGGCTCAAACCTGGAGGTCTGATGCTCCCTGATAAAGCCGAGCTCTTCATCGCACCCATTAATGACCTCGTCGTGGAGGAGCGTCTCGGATTCTGGAGCACGGTGAAGAGCCAGTACGGGGTGGACATGTCCTGTATGACGGACTTTGCCCGCAGGTGCATCATGGCGAACACAGAAATCACCATAAAGCCCGTCACCGTAGAAGACGTCTTGTCTCACCCGGTCAAATTCGCCGAGCTCGACCTCAACACGGTGAACCTGGAGCACCTGAGCTCCGTCAAGGGACGTTTCCGCTGCCTCTGCTTCGGCTCAGCCGCCTTCAACGCCTTCTGCGTGTTTTTCGCCGTGACCTTTCCGGGGTCGAGACATCCTCTCGTCCTGTCCACGTCCCCGTTCAGTCCCGAGACGCACTGGAAACAGGCCGTGCTTTACCTGGACCAGGCCGTGGAGGTCATGCAAGACACGCTGGTGGAAGGAGACGTGCACATGTACCCGTCTGAGGAAGGTTCTAGACATATATGCATCCACGTGGACTATACAGTAGGGGAAGAGAAAAAGAAATCGAAGACGTTCGCTATTTCAGATGGATCTTCATACGCAGAGCCTCAGTAGAACTGAGGACGTTTGTGGTGAAGGTTCTGAGCAGAAGGTCATGAGTTCAAATCCCAGACCATGGAGCCTCTAGGTTGAGTTTTTGACTGAGGCTCTTACATCAGTGTCTCAGCTCTGAGCTTTACGGCACTGGATTATTACTCACATGCCAAAAAAAAAGTAAATCGGCTAGGTAAATCAGTGTAAAGAAAACGTTAGGTCTAACAAATGTTTTTCATTTTTCTTCACTATTGGTTACGTCAGATTTCTAAAGTGTGAACATGCCGAATGCCGTGAATGTTAATGAACAAATACTGATTAAAAAAAGATCATCAGTTATTACAGAATTGTGCAGTTGTTTCTTGAAAGTTAATCTGACTTTTCTACACAGGCTTTTTTTTAACGTGAAAAAATGGATTATGTGATGATTTCAGAGTTCTCATACTCAGGAAAAAGGGATTGAAAATTAAAAAAATAATAATTTAATTAATTTTCTGGATGTGGAAATGTTTTAGTGAAGTGTCCAGCAGGTTTTTGGAAAAGTTATCATCACACTATAAAGTAGCTTTTTCTACTGTGAAAAGTAACAAGCCCATCATCTTTTATTGCATAAATTTATTCATTTCTTTTAGTTGGAAAAACTGAGTGTAATTATTTCAGTGTTTCCACACTCCTGGAAAAAGTACAGAAAATTCCATTGTATTTCCTGTCATTTTCAGAACCTGGGAAAGTCATGGCAGCATTTTGCCATGGATGTTGCAGAACAAATCTGATTAACGATCATTTGTAGGAATGTGAAAGATAATTGATTTCATAATTGAAACATCGTCCACTAGAACGCCAGTGATGCTGTTTTACTCCCGGTGTCTGCAGGAGCTCCCGAAAATAAACGCCAACGACATTCATCGTTTATGTAAGAACACTTGCAAAGCTCCTTTTAGTAAACTGGAGAAAAGCGTCAGACTGTATGCTTCATCGTACATACGCAGCTATGAAGGTAAGAAAATACCTATTAATAGAAACGAACACCCGAGCTAACGTTATCACAAAACTATGACGTCACTGTACGACTCAAACAAACAAACGAACGTTAGACGTTGCTGTCTCGCTGTCCTGTCGAGTGTAAACAGTGCTCCCAGAGACGCGAGACTCTTTCAGAACGCAAATACGTCACAGCCGAGTGTGAGTAGCACACTGTCTAATGAAAGCTCATAACTTGACTTTTTACATGGGCTTTTGCATAATTTTTTTTAAAATAGGAAAAATAGTTTCCAGAATCCTGGAAAAAGACCAACAGGGAAAATTTAATTTCATTTTTCAGACCTGGTAAAGATTTCTGGAAACGTTATCATCACACTATAAAATATTTACGTAGATAAATGTGGGCTGAAGGGAGTGAATCACATATCTCTAAGAAATTATATATTTTTTATTATATCGTATTATATTTCCATTTTCTTACGGAAAAGTCAAATGTGGGATGATGTGGGTGTTCCCACACTCCTGGAAAAGATGTGGAAATCCTCACGTTCCAGACCTTTCCAGGGTTTGATAAAAAAAAAAAAAAAATCCAACAAGTTTCTGTCATGGAAATTTATGTTATTGTTATTTATTTATTTATTTATTTATTATAAGGACAGATGTGCAGGATGGAGGCCTGTGGTGTGATCTCTATACTAAATTCTGCATTTTCAGTATTGCGGGAAATAAAAGGTTTATTCACTCAGTAAATGCGCTTGTCCGAATTTTACCTGAAATTAAGGAAATTTCATGTTTTCCGGCTGTTAAACTGGAGGATATAGACATGGACGTGTTGAAGCTTTCTGTGATTTAACACTATCATGAAACACTTTGATAACAATGAACAAACACTGCTGATTGGAACTGAGGTTATTATTAACAGTACATGCAGTGAAGGCCATCATACACATGCCTTTGTGTGTGTGTGTGTGTGTGTGTGTATGTATGTGTATATATATATATATATATATATATATATATATATATATATATATATATATATTATATAGCAAATGAATTATACATATTAGAATAAATGACCTAATAACTGAAATGCCACAGATTAATCAGTAACAATAAAGGTCAGTGCAACTGATAAAAAAAAAAAAAAGAGATAGATATGTCATATCTAAATAACTACATAATGAAATCTGCCTTATAGCCTACATCAACTGTGTGTGTGTGTGTGTGTGTGTGTGTGTGTGTGTGTGTGTGTGTGTGTGTGTAGGCTATCAAAGGCTATCATTTATACGATTGTTGCTAGGATTACATCTCTCAGGCAGTTATGTTTTTATTTTATTTCAAAAGTTCCACATGGTATGAAATAATAATAATAATAATAATAATAATAATCTGTGTTAAATAGTACACTTCAATAATAAAAGACCTAATATAATTGTTTTTTAAAAATATGTGTTAATATACACAATTTTATATTCCTAGCACAATTTTAAATGCAAAATTAATGTAATTATTTATTATAATAATTAATTTGTGTATTTACATGTTTAATAAATTAATTAGTTGCTTAGTTGATTATTTATTTATTTGTTTTATTTTGTTTATTTGATTTATTTATTTCATTATTTATGCTCTTAGAAACTTTAGTAACCCTTTTTTTTTTTCCTAAGAGTTTTTTTTTCTACTTACACACCAAACCAAAAATTAAACACTAAACACGTTTGATGCCATTTCAAAACATTTTACCATTTTTATTTTTATCGTTGTAATTTTTTTTTCATTTTTTAGAGTAAAAAAAATCGGTTTTGGAAACCTCTGAAGTGACTCACTGAGTTTAGAAACAGCATTCCAGCCTAAACATCAGCAAAGCACAATTTTAATGGTAAGTAATTGAGATTTTATCACAGGATATAGTCACACTGATGTATCATGCCACCGCTCCGTTCAGACCATAAACCAGCGGCCTGCTTCCTCTCAGCCTCGTTCTCTTGTTTATAACCGAGCAATCGAATGAGTGTGTGGTCATGTAGCCAGAGTGGCGGATTAAGAGCAGAAACATGTCTCTGTATCACGCGTCTGAATCCAATATCCAATGCAGTATCCAATATGTCCCTCTGTATGCTAATGACGTTACTGTAAATAAGCTGAGAGAAATCATTCGCCGCCAGCCGCTTACTGTAACCAATATTTCTGTTCAGATCTCCTGAGAAGATAAATCGGAGGAACATTATTGACAAAACTTAATTTAGACGACCAGCTCCTTGGCTGAGAGATTCGTCATCATTATCGTTAGGAGCCTGATTTGCTTCTGTAAGCATGCAGTATATACACACACACACACACACACACACACACACACACACACACACACACACACAGCTGTGACCATGCAACATATTAAGCTATAAGCAACATCATGTGTTTTTTTGGATATTTGTGATCTGATGGGTTTCGGATTCCAACTTCTGGCAAATTTTCTGCACAAGAAATTATTTATTTAATAATAATTTAGTTATTTAATAATTTCATTATCAATACACAGACATGATCAAATTCCCCAAATTATATTCTGTTTCCTCATATTAGTCATGACCATTGCATTCTTTAGGTATCAACTAAATAATTTTTATTCATAATAGTTCTTTTATATTTATAGCATATAAATGTGGAGGGACTGGTGGATCTCGTTTTTTTCAGGCTTCCACCCTTCACCCTGTACACCTGCAGTGACCCTACTCGGAGCCTAAGCTACTGCCATCATAGTTCTAGGGGTCCCTGATGCACGCAAGTCCCCTGGCCAAGACAAAATGGCAGTGAATGAATGAATGAATGAATGAATGTGTAGAAGGGACACCATGACCCCCAGGTGGCACCAATGCAGACATCCTGGAGATGCTCCTCATGGAATAGCATGTCAAGTTCTGTTCATGATAGACGAACAGCTGATCTGATGATCGAATCGCTGCAGTCTGGTCCTAATTGTACCATAGGGTGTGTACTGGGCAAAGCAAAGCAACTCGGCAGCTTTTACATCATTATAAACAAAAGATATGACTTTAGGGAGAAGTCCAGGGTTCAACCCTAAGGCAACTCTGGAGTCAGCCAGCCACCAGCGCATGCAAGGTTATCTTATCACCAAGGCATGTCATTCTCTCACTCAGTGATCGCTAGCAAAAAAGTCAGTCTTTACAGAGACTCGGCAGCTCGGCATCCTGCATGGGCTCAATTGGGGTGGGGCTGGTTGGGGGTCTTAAGGGACTCCAGTACACAGAGAGATCACACACTGGGCTCTTGGGAGAACTTCACACCCTTCAGAAAGGCTGTGACAAGTTTAAGAGCCTCCAGCGAGACACCATCCATGGTGATGTGACACCCTGCATTGGCAGCCACATCCACGGGCACATAGGAGCCAGTCTTCCAAATCAGGGGTGTCATGGTTGCCTGCATGCATCTCAAGAACACTCCTGGTGCTAGAATGAGGCAGAAGTGTAGGACTTTGGACTTTGCCTCAAAAGGCATCTGTGCTCCATAGTGATTGGAACATGAAAATATGCATTGCACAGATCGGCCCTCTCAAATCTAGAATCAGACAGAACCCACCATCCTTTTTTTGGATCTGGGAAGTTCATTGAGGAGTACCAATTTTTTTTGTTATATTGCAATTGCTGGCAAACTTGCTGGGGTCTGAAATGATCAAGGTGCTAAGCCTTGAAAATGGGGCTGACAGTGGAACTAAAATTTGTCCCACTGCGTGAGTGTCATCAGGGCTCACTGGTCTAATGTATTTGCTGCCCAATGAGAAATGTTTTCAGCTGTAAAGCATCCTGCCAGCAGCCCACACTCTTAATTGGCAGATTCCATTTGACTAATGGTGGAGGCTTGTGGTCTTCTCTCCAGGGCTTCATTGGTCGCAGGCCTACGGAGCAACCCTGGCACATAGGGTAGCTTTGGCAGAGTTGATTTACACATTTCTGGAAGTTGGACTGTACAAAGGATTAGGAAAATGGTGCACGGTGTTCCAGCTTAACAGTGGACACCCTCAGTGTGTTGAAGTGGCCACTCAACCATGCTAGGTATGCTTAGCCACAGTCAGGTAGTGCCAAGAGAGGCCCCACTCAAAACGTATATGGGGGATAAATGGGAATCCCAAGTCTATGTTATATGTTAGAAGAGTCCAGCAAAATCCACAAGATTAGTGGTGGAGAGTGCAGAATGGCAAAAGAGAATCACTCAACCATGCATCTACAAAGGCTGAAGACACACCCTGGTGAGGAAATGAGAGGTGAGTGCTACAGACAGTGCAGAAATTAAAGATAGCAAGGCTAGAAAACAAACAAGGGAATCCAACGCAAGCTAGTAGCCACATGACTACAAAAAGTACAAACTATGTTTACTGCAGCAATGAAGAGATGACAGGAGATGATAGGAGTCTATTTCCAGATGTGGAGGAGAGGGCACCTGTAACTCACAAGCTGTAGGTAGCTCCAGAAGGTGTACATGAGATTTGATGTGTACAAGGCAAGGAAGGGAAGGAGAAAGAGAACTATGACTGTATGACAACAGAGTTTATATCAAACATTACATCATATGGTCACATGGTGACATCGTTGAAGGTCTCAGCATGCATAAGAAGGTATCCAGGTGATTCTCACCACACCTACTGGTTAGAAGGGGTGAAATCAAATCTAAAATCTGTGACGAAGGGACATAACATCACGAGGTAGGACAGCGCTAAATCCCCGGCCATGCTGAAAATCCTTCTCCAGCTCGTGAGTAAATCCACCTCGCCGCTGGCTCCTTCATAATCCTCTCCCAATCACACACTTTTTGGATTACACTGCCTTGTAATTCCTGCTCGGGTATTGTTTTTACTTAATATGATATTTCAATTTGGAAAAGTGCTGCTGGGGTTGTTTAGAAAAAAAACTCAGAGAGATGCAGAGAGAGAAAGAGAGAGAGAGAGAGAGAGATAGACAGAGTGAGACAGACCGAAAGAGAGAGACAGTAATACTAATACTGACCCTGCTTTCTCCTACTTTACTTTTTTCATTGGCATCTCTTTCTTTCTTTCTTTCTATGCTTCTTTCTTTCACACTCTTCGTTCTTTCTTTTATTCTTTCATTTGTTTGCTTTCACTCTGTTCTATCTTTCTTTCACACTCTTCTTTCTTTTTTCTTTCCTTCTTTCAATAAAAAACTGACCCCAGATAAATTAGTAAAAGAGTCCTAGTGAGAATGTGTGATATAAAGGTGTCCCATCCAGTGTGTGTTCCTGCCTCACGCCCCGTCTTCCCGGGATAGACTCCGGATCCACCACGACCCTGACCAGGATAAAGTGCTTACTGAAAGTCGGTGAGTGAGTCATGTGAATATTTTATTTATTTAATTTTATTATTTTTAAGAAACACCTGTTATTTCAGTGTACTATGATGTATCATCGATATAATAAACACTGCTGTATGAAACCATTTTCTTTCTGTGTCCTGTTGATATTTAACCCCATCATTGATTTTAAACGAATGGATACGTGCATTCAGACACAACACCAGGCAGCGAGTAAGTGCAGCCACCAGAGCACATCTGCTTTGTGGACGGCACTTAACACTTTATTGATCATTTCAGATTTATGACCTGTTATAAATCCTGCATTGCAGGTGGGTTTGGCTTTTATGGCTTCTTCCGCTTTGGCTAAATGTTTATTGTTAGCATCTTTTTATAACATTCGGTGCTGGGGTCAGGTTTCCGATTACTGTAGGACATCGCACGCTGCCGTGTCTCACTGGGCTTTCGTTTCATCTTTCACTGCAAACAGCCTGTGCAGAAAGGAGAGAGAGAGAGAGAGAGAGATGTAAAAAATGTGTGTAATCACTGATATGGTGATTTTTTTTTTTTCTGTGAGGAGACATTCATTTAAGGAAGGAGTCTCCAGTGTCAGCGCTTTGTAACAGTCAGAGTTTTTTTGAAGAAACGACTGTTTATAGCTACTATAACGTACGTGAATACAGGAACTATAAATGGATTAAAAGTATGATGTGTCGTTCTTTAATAAATAAAAATTGTTGGCAAGTTGCTGTGGTATAAAAGGAATAGAACACTGCAGGACATGCTGTTATAAGAAAATAATCAACGACCAGGTGGTGTGATGAAGCAGAGTTACTGTTACCACTGCAGATTTGATTATTTCTCTATAACAGCATGTTCTGCAGTGTTTTATTCCTTTTATACCACAGGAATTTCCCAACAATTTTTTGAAATTATTGGTGTACTGTAATATTTGTGTATTGTTGTATTCAGACTGCTGGCAGCCCATTAAAACTGCCATGTTAACATCAGTAATGGTGTTTTTACGCAGTAGTCTGACTGTAAGTCATTACTAAGGGTATCAGTGTTAACTTGGTAGACACAGAAAGTCTAGCTATGTCCAGTAAAAACCTGGGTTAGGTAGCTAGCTGGAGCTTACTAATGTAATTGACTAAATAATGCTACAAATAATACAACCTAATATTAAGACAACCTCTAATTTTGTGTGTACATACTTTACACTGGTTGTACTCCCTGAGAGATGTAACCATAGCAACGATCCTATAATGGTAGCCTACTGATTAGTAGGAGTGCAACAATTGGACTATGGATTGAGGCATCGAATGAAAAGGTAACAATCATAAATCAATGATCATTGAAAATGGTGTAAAAAAAAAATACTCATATTTTTAAGCTGATGTGTAAAAGTGATTTGCCTGTAACTCTGATAGTTGAAAATAATCCTTCTCTCCGTCATCATCATTCACAAACGAATGGCAGGCCTAGCGCAGATTCTGAACAAAGATCACGTATTGATCAGAGTCTACTAAAATGAATCACATCGTAGCAGGTTCAAGGGAATCGTCAAGTATTGCTACTTAGTTTTATGAAACAAAACTGAAATTGTATCGTATCATATCATATAGCAGACACACTGGTATTGTCAGATACTGAATTGTTACCTTAAGAATAGAAATCGTATTGAATCCTAGCAGATTCATTGGAATCGTCACATATCGACTCATCACCTTACGAATCTAAATCTTACCGAATCCTAGCAGATTCAACGGAATCATCAAATGACAAATAGTTGCCTTATTAACCAGAATTGTATCTTATCCTGGGATAGCGTGAGGTTTACAAACCTGAATAGTGGTGGAGGACTAAAAATTCAGCCAAATATAACAACATAGTGGAGCAATTATCATATTATTTAGTTATGAGGAATTAAAACATGTACAAAGAATCCTAATTGTTTAAACATTAGTCTATGTTTCTAAAATACACTGTGTGTGTATATATATATATATATATATATATACACACACAGTGTATTTTAGTATATTGTATTATATAGTATACTGTATAATATATTATACAGTGAATAATACAGATACCATACACTATATTATTATTATTATTATTATTATGAACAATGTTAAAATCTACCATAATGAAATGAAACACTGACTTGAATAATGAGAAGGCTGTGTAGTAGCGCAGCTCGTCCATGTGATGCTGCAGTGTGGGAGTGAAGGGGTTAAATCAACCTGCTATAGTAAACTAAACCCAGCCGATAAGTGGATAGAGTGGATGTGCACACACTGCAGCTCCTCTTACTGCTCTTAGATCAGGGTCTGATCCTCTGTCAGTCTCTACATAGATTACTGAACACACACCCACACACACACACACCAATACACTGCGTCATTAACTGCTGGTACGATCGGAATGAAATAACATGCACAAGGGACTTTAAAGAGAGGAAGCTCATGAATCCATTTGAACACCTTTAACTCGAAACAGTTCCTCAGGGGTTCCTCTTTCCATAGTTAACACTTCTTCTTCTCCTTCTTTTAAATTTTTTACAATCTTCTGTACTTTTGATGTGATTTTTACACAATTCATTTATTTTCATATCTGATTTTTTTTCCCCAAAGAGTTTTTTTTCCACTTTTTTTGGTTACACGATTCATTTAGTTTCAAACCTGATTTTTAAAAAAATATTATTAATTTATTTTTAAGATATGATTTTCTAATTATTTTCATTATTTATTTTAATTTAATTTTAATTATTTTCATGTTTGATTTTTTTTTCCCACAATGATCCATTTTTCACATGATTTTTCTAATGATTAATTTATTTTATAAACACATGATTAATTTATTTTCATCTGATTTCTTTGCCCAATTATTCATTAATTTTCACACATGACTTTTTTTTACCATTTATTTTCATGTTTGTTTTTTGTGCAATTTTTTAAAAATCACATTTTATTTGCATGATATCACCTGTACTTGATACGTGATATACTTGCAATTTTAGGGCATAACTAGTTGAAACGCACTTTCATGTTTTTTTAATGTGATTACATATTTCTCACATGTGAAAAACATATGATCATGTGTGAAATGTATGTGATTTTTCCTAAGTCTATCATTTTCTTTGTCCATCACCTCGTGTACACACTGCATTTGCCAGGATATTAGGCACACTGATAGGATCACTAATAAACTGACCACTCTGTGTAAACAGTGCAGTGTGTGTGTAATACATTATGTAATACAGTGTGTAGTCCGTGATGCAGTGTGTGTAGTAGTGAGCTTCTCTCTAGGAAGAGTCCTGGTGGTTCCAAACTTCTGCTATTTTACAGTGATGGAGCCCATTGTGCTGCTGAGATCATTCAACGCGTTAGATCTAGGCAAGGGTATAAAAATATTTCTATGTCTCCACACAATTTGATTGTGGTTTAGTTTATGGTCTGACATGCACTGTGAATTCTGGGACCTTAGACACACAAGTGTGTGTGCCTTGCTAAATCATGAATTTGACACAGGTGGACTCCATTCGAGTTCTAGAGATCCCTCAAAATAATCAAAGCAAACACCTGAGCACAATTTGGATTACTAATCAGCCATAATATTAAAACCACCTGCCTAATATTGTGTAGGTTCTGCTTGTGCCACCAAACCAGCTCTGACCCGTCGAGGCATGGACTCCACAAGAGCTCTCAAGGTGTGTGTGGTCTCTGGCACCAAGACGTTAGCAGCAGAGCCTTTAAGTCCTGTAAGTTGTGAGGTGGGCCTCCATGGATCGGACTTGTTTGTCCTGGACATCCCACAGATTCTCGATCAGAGTGAGATCTGGCGAATTTGGAGGCCAAGTCAACACCCTGAACTCTTTGTCATGTTCCTCGAATCACTCCTGAACAATGTCTGCAGCGTGGCAGGAAGCATTATCCTGCTGAAAGAGGCCACTGCCATTAGGAAATACCGTTGCCATGAAGGGGTGTAACTTGGTCTACAACAATGTTTAGGTAGGTGGTACGTGTCAAAGTAACATTCACATGAATGCCAGGACTCAAGGTTTCCCAGCAGAACATTGCCCAGAGCATCACGCTGCCTCTGCTGGTTTGTTTTCTTCCCATAGTGCATCCTGGTGCCATCTCTTCCCTAGGTAAGTGATGCACAAGCACCCGGCCTTCCACATGATGTAAAAGAAAACATGATTCATCAGACCAGGCCACCTTCTTCTATTGCTCCATGGTCCAGTTCTGATGCTCATGTGCTGATTGTAGGAGCTTTCAGCAGTGGACAGGGTCAGCATGGGCACTCTGACCGGTCTGCAGCTACGCAGCTCCATACGCAGCAAGCTGCGATGCACTGTGTGTTCTGACACCTTTCTATCATAGCCAGCTTTAACTTTTTCAGCAGTTTATGCTACAGCAGCTCTTCTGTGGGATCAGACCAGATGGACTAGCCTTCGCTCCACACGTGCATCAGTGAGCCTTGGGTGCCCATGACCCTGTCGCTAGGTCACCGGTTGTCCTTCCTTGGACCACTTTTGGTAGGTACTAACCACTGCATACCGGGAACACCCCACATGCTCTGACCCAGTCGTCTAGCCATCACAATTTGGCCGTTGTCAAAGTCGCTCAGATCCTTACGCTTGCCCATTTTTCCTGCTTCCAACACATCAACTTCGAGAACCGACTGGTCACTTGCTGCCTAATATATCTCAACCCTTGATATTGAGATAATCAATGTTATCAATGTTATTCACTTCACCTGTCAGTGGTGTTAATGTTATGGCTGATCAGTGTATATATATATATATATATATATATATATAATTTTTTTTTTCTTTCACACATAATCACATGTGAAAATGTGTCAAATACAGTATGTTCATGTGTGAAATGTATGTGATTTTTTTTTCCCTAAGCGACCTTGACATGACATAACACATAGAATAGACACCCATTATTTATTATGAAAGCCAGATAAAAATGGAGAATAATCGAGAGAGAGAGAGAGAGAGAGAGTTTAAGCGCGCGCACGCTTCGCCCTAACCAGCAGCTTGTAATGAGAGATGGAGAGCTCTGGCTCGCGCGCGGCGGAAAGTGTCACATATTTGCCCTCCAAAAAAAATAAATAAAAATAAAACTCAATGCATATTTTAACGTCTCTAAAGGAAATTTTAAAAAGTCCACAAATCGAGTGATAAAGTCTCCTTGTGTCGGTAACTGGAGATGAAGGACTGTCCTGCGCGCGCCGCATTCAGTGACTACAGCCACATTCATTAAGACTCACTCGACTGATTCGACTCTTTCGAACACACCGACTGGAGTGAGTCGAACCACGCGACATGTGATTCATTTGATTCAGTCGAGTAAACCTGCATAAAAACAAAGTCCCAATAAGAGATGATTCATTCGTACCTCTTCATCAACTCTCACAACTGTGTCGTTTAAATAGAGTGGTTTAAAAACAACCATTACTTTTTGCTCCTGGGTGCATTCAAAGCCTTAAAAATCTTGAGTAGTGAGTCGATTTAAAATTGATTCATACGCAGGAAATTAATAGAAAGTTTTGTTTTAAGTATACATTGTTATTTGTGATTTAGGACAGTCTAAAAATAAACTGTCCTAAATCACAAATAGCCATATATACTTACAACAAAACTTTCTATTAATTTCCTGCGTATGAATCAATTTTAAATCGACTCCCTAAAAAGAATCATTGCACACTAACCAATTTCCATAGATAAGAGTCGATTCAGAGGTGCAAACGACTCACAACTGTATCACTTGAGAAAAGAGTCCTTCAAAAAGAATCACTGCTGTGTAAAATAAACTGTCCAATATCATTAAATGGCATAGTTAATTGATTCATTCATTGATTCATTCCCACCTGAGAATAGACTCTTGCAACTGTGTCACTTAAAAAAAGAATCATTCAAAAAGAACCATTATCTATGATATGCTGCTGCGTAAAAGGAAATTGTCCAATATCATTAATAGGCTTGAATAATCATCCATCTATCCATTTTCCATACCGCTTATCCTACACAGGGTCGCGGGGAGCCTGGAGCCTATCCCAGGGGCCCAAGGAAGGGGACACCCTGGACGGGGTGCCAAACCATCGCAGGGCACAATCACACACACACACACACACACACACACACACTACGGACAGTTTGGAAATGCCAATCAGCCTACAACGCATGTTTTTGAGCTGGGGAGGAAACCGGAGTACCCAGAGGAAACCCCTGAAGCACAGGGAGAACATGCAAACTCCTCGCACACAGAGCGACGATGCAAGGTAAGCGTGCTAACCACTAAGCCACTGTGCCCCCTATAAATAATATAACTAAAATTAAAACTTGCATAGATAAGAAAGAATCGATTCGTTCGCACCAAGGAATCGACTCTCGCAACGGTGTCACTTAAAAAGAGTTGGTTTTTACATATTAGACACTTAAAAGAGTTGTACAGAAAGAACTATTATTTTTCATTGGCTTGTCTGATGTCGTGAATAAGCATATAATGTTTAATTAAAATTAAAATTCGTTTCTGATTATGAATCGATTTTAAGTCGACTCCCTAAAAAGAATCACTCCACTCTAACGACTTGTGTAGAAAAAAGGTTCCAAAAAAGAGTCGATTCCTTTCTACCTCTTAATCAACTCTCGCCACTGTGTCATTCAGAGTGAACCATTACTATTCACAGGTTGTGAATGAATTGGCATCTACAATTCAAATTAAATAAAAATAAAAACTTGTATAGAGAGGAATGATTTGATTTGCTCGCACCTGAGATTCAACTCTTGCAATTGTGTCTCTTAAAAAGAGTCATTAAAAACATTACTTTAAATAGGCTGTGCAAAACTAAACTGTCCAATATCATCAGTAGACATACAGTACATAATTAAATTATAAACTTGCATAGATAGGAAAGAGTCGATTCGTACGCACATGAGAATCGACTCTCAAGACTGTGTCACTTAAAAAAGAGTCGTTCAGAAAAGATCCATTAATCACAATAAACTGTGTAAAAGTAAATTATCCAATCTCATGAATCTGCACATATCTGCATATATATAATTAAAATAAAAACATAAGCAAAGAGTCGATTCGTTTGCACGTGAGAATCGACTCTCGCAACGGTATGGCTTAAAAAGAGTCGATTCGAAAGTGAATCTCTGGTAAGCGTAACGGGATGGGTAGGGTGTGTGTGTGTGTGTGTGTGTGTGTGTGTGTGCGCACAGACGCACGCACGCACGCGCGCGCACGGATGGATAGATGTGGATGAATGTGCATGTGACGGAGGGAGAAGATTCAGATTCAGATTCCCACATCCTCGCATCCTCGGCCACAGAACGGGGGGCTCGCGCCGGTGCGGATTCGCGTCTCGCCGAGAAGGAAAAGACGCGCACACACACACACACACACACACTCTTACGCACGCACACACACGCACACACACGCGCGCGCTCCGGGAGTGCATTTCTGCAGTGCAGGACTCTCTCTCTCTCTCTCTTTCTCTCTCTTTTCTCATTTTGGGACCGGACTTTTTTTTTTTTTTTGCTCTTTATTTTTTTGGCTTCTTTTCTGCTTTTTTACATTTTTGGCTCTTTTATGGATGTTCAAAGTGGAAATTGAGAAATTGATCAGAGGACAGCGCAGGCGCGAGCGTCTCAACTTTCACGCGGACCGGGTTCTTTTTTTTGGCTGCGGTGGCACGAGCGCCAAAAAAAAAAAAAAAAAAAAAACAAAGCGGGGGAATTAGTGAGACCTTTTAAAGTGCACAGCAGTTCCCTTTTTCTCTTCCTCTTCTTCTTCTTCTTCTTTGATACAAACAACAACAAAAGATCAGATCCGCATCAGACATCAGACATGTCCAGCTTGGATTGACGCGCTATCGGACATCCATCCCTGTCTCCTTCCTTTTTTTTTTTTTTTTTTTTTTTAATTAGTCAGCTCGTTTCAGGTCGGTTGGAGGGAGGGGGGTGTTGGTTGGTCATCAACTTTAGGGTGATGCCTCCCCTGCATGTGTGTGTGCGCGTGTTTTCGGAGTGTGTGTTTTTCCCCCCTCGACCTCCTCGCGCTGAGCTTTAACAGAGCAGCCTGCGCCTTCTTTCCTTCAACTTGTTGCACTCTTTATTATCATCATCATCATCATCATTGTTATTCATGATAATATTTAACCCAGAGGAGATCCTGCAAAGATCGCAATAATGTGAGTATTTGCACCTGTCCTGTACTGCATGTGTGTGTGTGTGTGTGTGTGTGTTTATGGTTTTACCTTTGTGCACGCTTTATTTTACGCAATTTACGCACACTAGTCGGATAAATGATTGAATTTTTAAAAACAAAAAACAAACAAAAAACCCTCCTGCTGTGTAGTTGTGATGATTCCAGAGTCTCAGCCACATCCCAAGGTGTTGAATTAACACCTACAGTGATAGATTAACTCTTACAGCGCTGAATTAACTCGCCCACGGCTGAGCTAGCTCTTAGAATTAACCTGAAACCATCTCACATCATCTCAAATCATCTCAAATCATCTCACATCATCTCAGATCATCTCTGATCATCTTAAACCATCTCACATAATCTCATCATCCCACATCATCTCAGATCATCTCAAACCATCTCACATCATCTCACATCATCTCACATCATCTCATATCATCTCACATCATCTCACATCATCTCAAACCATCTCACATCATCTCACATCATCTCATATCATCTCACATCATCTCACATCATCTCAAACCATCTCACATCATCTCACATCATCTCACATCATCTCAAACCATCTCACATAACCTCAAATCATCTCACATCATCTCTGATCATCTTAAGTCATCTCACATTTTCTCACATCATCTCAGATCATCTCAAACCATCTCACATCATCTCCGATCATCTTAATTCATCTCACATTATCTCACATCATCTCCGATCATCTCACATCATCTCAGATCATCTCACATTATCTTGCTGGTGTTTAACACACTTTAAAAATGTGAAAGTTAACGCACACCTTCCTAAAGAGATGATTAAATCTGATAAGAGTCAAACTAACAGTGTGTTAACTCAGATGTATAGATGTGTGTGTGTGCGTGCGTGCGTGTGCGTGCGTGCGTGTGCCTGTGTGTGTGTGTGTTAAACCAGCACTCTATGTGTTAAGTTAAATCTGTTCATTGGATATTATAGCTATTATGTGCATTTAAAGGTGTTTATTTAATCCTGAAAGTGCAGTCTCAGAGATCTGGGTATGACCTGAACACTGAGCACAGTAGCTGTTAATTAAACATTATATCCTTTAATTAAGAGCATAGATGTTAATTAAATACCGAAAGAGTAATTTTAATGATTTAAAGGTATGACCTGAATACTCTTAAATCAACACAATAGCTGTTAATGAATCCATTAATGAAGAGTGTATGTGTTAATTTAATGCCGAAAGTGCAGTTTCAGTCATGTAGGTATGACCTGAACACAATGACGGTTAATTCAATGGAACGTCTATTAATCCTATACGGCAGGTTTTAATATGACATTCAGTGCATTAAAGCATCACTCTAGGTGTTAGTTCAATACTTACAGAGTCATCTTAGTGGTCTAGGAATGACCTGAACACTCCACAGCTGTTAATTAAACATCATATTCATTAAACGTTCAGTGTAGGTGTTTATTTCCACTCTAAAATAATTCAAGACGTCAATATATCAGTTCCACCTCAACACTATTGCTTCGGATTTAAAAGTATAAGAGACTGAACACTGTTAAGCTAACGCTTGAAGCATCATAAGTGCTAAATGAACACTGTAATAAATATGATTTACCTGAGCACTGTGTTAATTCTGAACCGTATTTGTTGCAAGAGCTAAATTAGAGTGATTAAGAATGATGTTAATGGTGTTCTTGTGACATTTCAGGGTTATGTGTGCTAAATTAGCAGAGTTGCTTC
Organism: Pangasianodon hypophthalmus; assembly: GCF_027358585.1. Classification (NCBI taxonomy): domain Eukaryota; kingdom Metazoa; phylum Chordata; class Actinopteri; order Siluriformes; family Pangasiidae; genus Pangasianodon; species Pangasianodon hypophthalmus. Next base: position 32,333,840 of record NC_069710.1, on the reverse strand, counting down.
AGCACTGTGTTAATTAAGGGTTAACACTCAGCACTGCACATGTGCTGTGCAACTTTCTTCCATCAAACACTGGAGCTGTGTATTAAATCAACACCACGTGTTAATGCTAGGATTTTACTGCGCAGTTTAAATATTACGGTTCCAAATATCACCATCTCTTTTCTTCATCATCCTCTTCATCAAATTTTGAATTTGATTGAATTTATTGTTGAATTTTCACACACACACACGTACTGTAACTCTGCTCATGCCGCTCTGTCGGATCAGAATCAGCGCCGAAGCTAAACTCCGATCCCTGAGAAGCGTGCTGAGGGAGGAAGGCGTCAGCGCCGTGGACAGAGTCAGGGTCAGCGTTACGAAGCGCCCTCTAGTGGACGGGGTGGCTGAGCTGAAGCCGTGTCCACACACACGCACACACACATCAGTTTCATCACTCGCACATACACACACACACACACACACACACACCAGAATCATTTAGTAAAGCAAGAAGGTGATCTTTACAGCCCTCCAGATTAAAGTAATGCATTTAGTTTAACAAATATCAACACACACCAAAGTAGGAAAGGGTTTCAAATCAAATCCAACTGTTATAAAACTAAAACATAGTGATCTTATCTAATCTTATTGTATCTTATCTTATCTTATTATAGAGTCGATATCCTAAGAGAGGTAAATGAAGATCAATCTGACTTCCCAGTGTGTACAGGAAGGGGAAACGTGTTACTTCTTTATGTCAATACTTCTGCTCAGAATGCTTGAGTAAATTTTATCACATCCACGTGATTACGTTAGTCACACCCGGAGCTTTCTGTCTGTGTGTGTGTGTGTGTGTGTGTGTGTGTGTGTGTGTGAGATCAGTCAGGAGTGAAAACACAGCGAACGTTACACACTAATCCTCACTTAACCTCCTGAACTCCAAACCACCCCTAGACGCCTCGACATCCTCTCTCCTCACTCGAATAATGTAATATTAGATTTTATTCTGCAGTTAGTGGATGATGAACGTCAGGATTTAGAAAAGAGTTTGACGTTTAACTTCACGCCTTAAACTGCAGCTTGGTTGATTCTCAGAGGACCACATACAGGTTTATTTTATTATTATTTTATTTATTTTTGACCTATAATATAAATCCACTGTTTACAGCATTACAGATGTTATTCTCATACATTTATTCATAGATGATGAACATTACATGGACATATAAATATTAAGAAATATTCAAATTCCAATTCATACAATTTAAATATTCACTTATTTCTGAAATAGGAAATGTGTAAGAAACTCATTAAAGCAGATTAAATAATATTTATTTAATAATAATAACAATAATAATAATAATAATAGCAAAAATATTATTTATTAATTATAATAAATAAATAAATAAATAAATAATATTATTATTATTTTTTATTATTATTATTATTATTTATTTATTTTTATTATTATTTTTTTATTGTGTTTTGTGAGATCTCAGATGTTGCGTATTCTGTGTTTTGAAAATGCTTTGCTCAAATCAGTGTCAGGTTTCACATGTCTGAGACGAGGACTGTGTGTGTGTGTGTGTGTGTGTGTGTGTGTGTGTGTGTCAGTCAGGCTGTTAGCTGTTAAGGCATAGCTGTATGACCTGGTGTCTCATAACCCAGTTTAGTTGTTTTTTTTTCCTGAGATTATAAACTATATAAAGGTGCTTACATTAACATCAGCTTACACACACATCATTATAGCTGTGTTACACTGAAATCTTCCAGGTGTGTGTGCTATTAGATTGCGTTTAGTGCGTTTGAACATCAGGTGTGTGTGTGTGTGTGTGTGTGTGTGTGTGTGTATACTGATAGCTGGAACTCTCCTGTCATAAGTCGTATTAAAGCAGGTGGCTCTGTTCTGTAAAGAATTTGTGAGACGTGATTAGTCATACAGCTGAAGATTTTATCGCTGGCTAGAGGAAAAAAAGTTGTCTTTAGAGCTTTAGGGCATCGCTGCTTCTTAACACACTGAGTGACACAGACGTATTTGTGTGTTTCCTGGTAAACTAGAGACTCGGCTTTCTTTCCTGTTTCATTAAATCACAGTGGTGTTGAGTCGGAGATCAGTTTTCATCCTGTGATACACACAGTGACGCGCTTTTCAAATCTCTCAACTCCCAGCCCATTATCATAGTCGCTCTAAAGTGCAGCAGTGCTTATTAATTCAGGCAGATAATAATTTTACAGTACTGTGCATAAGTATTCACCCCCTTGGGTTATATATGATGAGTATACACAAAATATATTTTATTAATATTTTATTTTTATTAATATTAATATATTAGCAGGAAACTGGAATCAGTCATTAATGATGGCTGAATAATAATAATAACAATAATAATAATAATATAGTAGTAGTAGTAGTATATTGAAGTAGGGGGAATATCTATATAATCTGCAAATTTATTTACAAATAAAAAAATGCTGTGATTAGTAAAGGCTGTGATTAGTAGATGCTGTGATTAGTAGATGTTAATGAAAGACAAAAGTGTGCAGAAAGGTCTAAAATGGGTTAACATGAAAATCGGACCTGCGATTGTCACTGTTATTGATTTAAAATCATAAAATGATGACCAAAAAAAAAGAGTAATTCCAATTTTGATCAAAAAAATAATTGTCCTTTCAGCTCGTATGCATGGAAGTGATTTGCTTTTATGTGATAAACTAATGTATACTGAGCAATAATAAATAATAATAATAACTGTATGTGGTGTTTTAGTGTCCTCAGCAGTGTTGTATCGTCTTTTATCAGTTTTATTCCCCTGAAGACGGAGTGTGTCAGTCTGTCTCGGGACGCTGGCTCTCGCATCGACTCCCTGCGGGGATATTTTGAGTAGGACGGCGAAAAACGAAATGCCACCGCAGCCTTTTAGGAAAAGTGTTTTTAATAATGCAGGACGTGTTCGAGACAGACTGAGAGAGAGAGAGAGAGAGAGAGAGAGAGAATAATGTCCTTATGGGGGATTTAAAGCTATGGGAAGGACGATAGGAATTAAATATTTAGTATTTTTATTATTCTTATTCACAGGACAAACATCTTGATGTAAAATAACATATCAGATTTGTAACCTGAACATGGTGGAAACCGTTAATTATATAATATATGGAATTAAACGCGCTTAGAGGAAATGTGCCACTGTTGCAATTTTACAGCAATGTCTCATAGCTTTGTGGAGAAATCCCATAATGCACTGCTTTGGGTTAGTGTCTAGGTGATATAGCAGGTACAGAATACCCATGATGCACTTTGTATGATACACGTTTGTAGGGAGCAGGAAGTCGCTACATAGATATGATGTAATACAGCTCATTAGGTGCACCCTGCTTTCACGGAAATGGTACATTCCAACCGGTTATAAGTCACATGACCATGGGGTGTGACTTGTGAAATGTGTGATAGGAGAGTTTTCAGTTTATATCTAAAGCTAGCTCTGTTGAACTGTCTGATTTATACAGCATGGTCATGTGACTTATAACTGGCTGGAATGTACCATTTCTGTGAAGGAAGGGTGGTTATAAGGCATTCAGATGCAGAATGATTGTGTATTACATATTGATTTCTTTTTCCCTCTCTGTACATGAACTGAGTTTTACAGGGCAAAGGGAACGCTGACACCGAAGTCAGAGAATGAGTCAGAGCCAGACACCAACCCACACACACACACACACACACACATGAGAGAGAGAGAAGGAGAAAGAGAGAATAAAATGGACAAGGACTGTTTTTTATCTATCTATTGGCAGTCAGCTCCGTAATTATTGGCACCCTTGGCTGAGAGCTTCCCCGTGTAGATGAATGAATGAAGGGAATTTGGCCTCATGTTTATACCCGAGTGATAAATAAAATATAAAAGGAAACATGTTTCAGTCACATTTTCTTCATGAGAGTTTATGATAATTATTGTGACATGGTATTATATGATATTTTTTTTCCTTAGAAGAAAGTAACTTCAATTAAAAGTTAGATTTCTCTCATATTTTCAGTGAGAGATGAACCACAGGTGCCAATAATTCTGAAGCTGCTTCTCTCTGTCTCTGTCTCTCTCTGCATCTCTCACCATCTCTGTCTGTCTCTCTGTTTTTCTCTCACTTGCTCTCTGTCTGTCTCTCTCTGACTTTTTCTGTGTGTCTGTCTCTCTCTCTCTCTTTTCTGTGTGTCTGTCTGTCTCTCTCAATGCTTCTCTCTCTTTGTCCTGCCTCTATCTTTCTGTTTCTCTTTCTGTCTATCTCTCTCTCTCTCTCTCTCTCTCTCTCCCTCTTTCCCTTTGTATATCTCTGTGTCTGTGTCTCTCTATCATTCTCTCTCTCTCTCTGTCTGTCTCTGTTTTTCTGACCTTCTCTCACTGTCACTCTGTATCGCTTTTTCTCTCTGTCTGTCTCTCTCCTTGTATCTCTCTCTAAATTCCTCTTTCTCTCTCCCTCTCTCTCTCTCTCTCTCTCTCTTTCGTTCTTTGTATATCTCTGTGTCTGTGTGTGTCGTTCTCTCTCTGTCTGTCTGTCTCTGTTTTCTGACCTTCTCTCGCTCTGTCACTCTGTATCTCTCTTTCTCTCTAACTGTCTGTCTCTCTGCATGTTCCTCTCTCTCTTGCTCTCTCTCTCTTTCTCCCTTTCTCTTTGTATGTCTCTGTGTGTCTGTGTCTCTCTGTCGTTCTCTCTCTCCTTGTGTCTCTCTCTGTATGTTCCTCCCTCTCTCTCTCTCTCTCTCTCTCTCTCTCTAATAATACTATAGTAATTATATTATTGTTCAGTAAGACAGGACTCAGTGATGATGATAAAACATGATTTGGAACACAGCCAGTCTGGCATTCAGAGCCATTAAAGGCATTAAAATAGCAGTAACAGGACGTTGTTGTGAGTTGTAAATGAAACACAGCCGGTGTAGTGATACTGAAGCAATGTGTGATGTGTGTGAGCCACGTTTGGCATTAGCTTTAGTATGTGTGTGTGTGTGTTTTACAGAGTTAAACACCAGTGTGAGTATAGAGGAGTATAGGAGTGTATAATGTGTTCATAAAGATGATACTAACCAGAAAATATTGTACTGTACATTACTGATTAGCATAATTCTCAATTCATATCCACTTAAAGCATATAAATTAAGAGACTGCTGTTGTTTATATTTTATTACAGTTATGTGACATTACTTGGGAAGACTTAGTTTAAAAAACTCACTCTATAATCAGAGAGGAAGTTGTTCTTTGTGAGCGCTCATACATTAAATTAAACATTGTGTAAATAACATTTAAGATGGATTAAACACACATTAAACTTTAAGGATTAATTTTATTTCTAAGAATACTGTAATGTTGTTAAGCTTCGCCTCCTTTCTAATTTCAGTGGTTGAGTATTAGCAAAGCATTACCTATAAAATAATGAATATGCATTGTGTATTAAAATTTGCTCTGAAATGAATTCTATATAAAGCTTTTGTAAGTGTGT
>NC_069710.1:32303374-32323374 GCF_027358585.1 Pangasianodon hypophthalmus | reverse complement strand
TCACATCCATCACCATGCACATTACACTGCGATGGATGGAGAGCCTGATTAGATCCACCAGATTTAATAAGAGCGGGGTGAGGGGGCAGACGCACAGAGAGGGAGACGGAGGGAGAGATGGAGGGAAAGATGAAGGGAGGCGGAGAGTAATGGAGAGAAAGAAAGAGAAAGATGGACAGAGAGAGAAATGACACCAATTAGATGATGAGCTTCATGGAAAGTGATTAATAGACATAATCTCACTGTGTTAGAAAAAAAGAGGGAGAAAAGAACTGGACAGGCAGAGAGAGAGAGAGAGAGATTAAAATACAACTACTACAGCTAATAAACAAATAAATAAAAATATAAAACATATAAAAAAAATTAATAATTTTTATATTTATATCCATGTAGGGAGAGAAGAATATAACCTTAAAATAATACAAAATAAACATAAAATAAAATATATAGGAAAATAAAATGAAATGGTAACTATAATAAAAAACAAAACAATAAAATAACACCAAAATATTTACAGAAAAAGCAAATATTTAATATATATTAATAAAATAAATTTATATTTGTAGCCATGCATGTCCTTGTAAACATGGAGAGTAAAATAATATTTTTAATTTAAAAATAAAATAAAATAAATAATATAATGAAAATAAAACAATAAAAGCAAAATATTTGCATAAAGTGTAAAAAATTTAATGTAATTAAGTAATATTTTATTAATTAAAGTAATAATTTGTGCCCGAATAGTGTGTGTGTGTGTGTGTGTGTGTGTGTGTGTGTGTGTGTGTGTGATGGGACTGATTAACCAGCAATAAACTTCATTATACCTGAATGTGACACTCGCCAGTCTCTCTCCCTCTCTCTCTTTCTCTCTCTCTCTCTCTCTCTCTCTCACACGCGCGCACACACACACACACACACACACACACACACAGTAGAGGTCGTGTTCATTCACAGTGAGTATGAGGGCTGATTATAAGCTGAATGCCTCGCACATTAATTCACTTTTCGTCACTCTTTTGTTCCTGAGCTCTCATTGTGTCATCGTCGTTTCGGCTCTCAGAGCGATTCACTTTTACGATGCGAACGCTCAAATTACACGCCTGATAAAAAAAAAACAATTTTGCTTCCTTTTTATTTGTCTAATTGCAGTCGTTCCCTTAAAGTGCGATAAAAGGACAATTAGTGTTTTAACAGCGTGCTGTAAACGCGAGCTGACAGGGAATTATTTCAGCTTAATTACACATGAAAATACAGAGACAGCAAACAAACAGCAGAGACATGAATGATTCAATCCGAGCAGCCGGTGCGAGTGTTCGTTTAACAGTGGTGTGTGTGATTAGAGACCTGTGAGAGATTAAGAACCTTCCCCTTCCATAACACTATTACATTTATACTCTTATTAACTATTACACTTATAACATTATTCACTGTTTAATCTGAAACTCAACAATAAGCTGCTTGTACAGCGGACACTCCACATAAACAGATTTAAAAAAAAGTATAATTGTTGATATGAAGTTTTCTATAACGAGATGGAAGGAGTCTCCAGTGTCAGAGGTATTCCAGTGTCTTCAGGACAGAGGAGTTTTGTGTATTTTTGTCTTATTAACTTCAAGAGAGAGAGAGAAAAGAGAGGCTGGTGATGGAATGTCTGTTTGAACGTTCCACAATATTAAATGTAACTACAAATGGATAAAAAGTATGTCTTGTCACCTTTAATAACTAAATAAGTGTAATCCTTAATAAATTGCTGTGATATAAGAGGAATAAAACACTTCAGGATGTGCTGCTTTAGGAAAATAAATAACTTTGGGATGGTAACAGTAACTCCGCTTCATCACACCAACATGCCATTGATTATTTTCCTGTAACAGCATGACACGGAGTGTGTTATTCCTTACTTAATAACATCCTTGCTACATTATCAGCTGGTTCTTCCATTTAAATGGAGTAATTGTATTTTTTAAAAACAAAATCCTAAATCTAAATCAGTTATAAATCAAGACCGCTGATACTATATACGCATAATGAAGTGTAACCATGACAACGAACATAAATACCGGTTTAGACGTGATCTGTATTGACACAATGCTAGCTTGCATTTCTCAAATTTTAGTGTAAGATATTTTACCTTTCTTTTCTGATTCATGAGGTAATGCAAACAAACAAACAAACAAAAAGGCAAACAAATTCTTTCCACTTTCCTGTCAGATTTCAATAGAAACAGAAATCGTTTGATTTCTTTAATGATTTGTCCTCCTTTGTTAGAGAGAAACATTTTTACAATTAATATTAATAAATTTTCCAATTTTTACTATTCATATTAATTGTGTAGAATAAATGATTGATAGGCTACTGTGTATGGAAGTAACCATGGCAACCACATGGTTGTGTGGTGGTGGTGGGGTGGTAACAAGTGCCAAATTATATCATGAATTTATTTCATGCTCCTCAGTTACGAGGAAGCAAATATTAATAAAACATTTAAACATGGGTAATACATGTGCTAAATGTATTTCTCAGGGTGGTGGTGTTAATCACATGACCTGTAATTTCATTGTGTTGAACAGGAAGTTGTGACCAAATAAGGAAAGTGGGAAGAGTAACAAGTGCAGACAGTTTGCAGAAAGTGTGAGGGTTCATAAGAACAGGAAGAGGAGGAGAAGGACCAGTGTGGTGGGTCAACAGGGTCATAATCAGGTTGGATGGAAAAAGCCATGCAAGAACATTCTTTCAGTTTAGCACTTTCCATCCCACCCTCACACACTTCGTTACGCTCTTTTGTACCCTGTGCGTGTGTGTGTGTGTAGATTGCAGTCAGGTTTCAGATATAGTGTTACTATAGTAACTTTTATACATGTAACCTCATGGATTTGCCCTCTATTAAGCGAATCGTCGTTTACCTGCATAAACGGAGTGTAAACAACATTTTCCTTTTCAAATCTCACCCTTCAAGACTTTTCATATACTGTAGGCGAAGACCTAATTCCATTTGGGTGTCATATGGAGTTGTGTGTGTGTGTGTGTGTGTGTGTGTGTGTGTGTGTGATGGATAGCTATGGACGGGAATGGCGTGTGTAATGTGAAAGCCACGGATCACGTTCTCTTTGATGGCCTCTTTGAAATGCGAGATTTCTCAGCGAGGTGGATAAGACCCCCAAGTGGTCTCTCCCTCTCTCTCTCTGTCTCTTGTTCTATTCCCTTGTCGCATTCTCACTCTCTGCTTCTTTCTTTTCTCTGCTTTCTCCTCATAGAACGACGGACAGGAAGAGGAGGATGATTGACAGAAAGCAAAGCTGAGACGGCTGTCCATCAAAAGTATCAGCCCACAGAAGACGACTCATATCAGACGTCTCCCTCGCTCTCTCTCACTCTGTTTATCGCCCTCGGTCCTCCCTGCGGATCCGTATAAAGAGAGTGCGTAGACGAAGCTGGCATGTTCCCTCACCTTTGGCACCCTCTGCTTGCTAAAACTCGGATTATTTCATAAACTTGGCCCTCTGAACACACCTTCACACCCTCTCTCACACACTCCTTATTTGCTTGATCTGTCCATCCGCGCTCAGGCAGCCATGCGTGTGTGGTTGATGGTGACCCTCCAGGCGGCCTGGCCGTGTTTTTTCGGACTGGCCATGCAGCACTACCCCACCACGTGGGGCCACTACGACATGTGCAAGTCGCAGGTTTACACGGACGATGGACTCACCTGGGATTACATGGCCTGCCAGCCCGAGGCTGCCGACATGACCCAGTACCTGAAGGTGACACTTGACCCTCCAGACATCACCTGCGGAGACCCGCCCGAGACCTACTGCGCCCTGGTGAGTGTGTGACGGGGTAAACGGGGGCAGAGTGTATAGTCGCAGTACCCCTTAGTGGACTGTGAAGTATGTGGAAGTGCTTTTGTTGTTGTTCTGCCAAGAAATCGTGCAAATCAGTTTACACTGAAATGACTTGACAAATGGACCGTGAGATGATGATGATGTATAAGAGAAATATGCTGTCCTGACTGAACAAGTCATTTTGTTGTTGCTCAGTATATTAGCGATAGGCTTGAGTACAATGCACTGACAAGAAAGATCGATCAAACTTTATCTCTTTTATCTTGGAACTTCATCAAATCCATTTTACATTGATTGTCCAAACAGCAGAACGGAAATCCTTCCAGAACGTGAGCCATGCCTTTGTTTAAAACTTTGTAATTGGTTAAATGGCAGTAGGGTGGGAATTGCAATCCAACTGGTAACAGTGAGTTTTTTTGGGTGTGAACTGAAGTCCGATTGGATATTTTGGGGGGGGTGAACTGCAGTCCATTTGGTTACAGGGGCATTGGGAGCAGGAACTACAGTCTGATTGGTTATAGCTGTACTGTGGGTGAGAACTGTAATCTGATCGATTATCCTGGCATTTTGGGCAGGGTATGCCATCGATTTCTTAAAGTGGTATTTTGGTTGGGTACTGTGGTCTGATTGGCTATAGTTGTAATGTGGGCGTGAACTGTAATCCAATTGGCTACAGCTATATTGTGGGCGGGAACTGCAATCTCATGGGCTATAACTTTATTGTGGGATGGAACTGAAGTCTGATTGGTTATGGCTATGTTGTGGGCACAAACCGCAGTCTGATTGGTTACGGGTCTGTTGTGGGCACAAACCGCAGTCTGATTGGTTACAGGTGTGTTGTGGGCACAAACCGCAGTCTGATTGGTTACAGGTATGTTGTGGATGGTAACCGCAGTCTGACTGGTTACAGGTATGTTGTGGATGGTAACCGCAGTCTGATTGGTTACAGGTATGTTGTGGATGGTAACCGCAGTCTGATTGGTTACAGGTATGTTGTGGATGGTAACCGCAGTCTGATTGGTTACAGGTATGTTGTGGATGGTAACCGCAGTCTGATTGGTTACAGGTATGTTGTGGATGGTAACCGCAGTCTGATTGGTTACAGGTGTGTTGTGGATGGTAACCGCAGTCTGATTGGTTACAGGTATGTTGTGGATGGTAACCGCAGTCTGATTGGTTACAGGTGTGTTGTCTATGGTAACCGCAGTCTGATTGGTTACAGGTGTGTTGTGGATGGTAACCGCAGTCTGATTGATTACAGGTGTGTTGTGGATGGTAACCGCAGTCTGACTGGTTACAGGTATGTTGTGGATGGTAACCGCAGTCTGATTGGTTACAGGTGTGTTGTGGATGGTAACCGCAGTCTGACTGGTTACAGGTATGTTGTCAGTGGGAACTGCAGTCTGATTGGTTACAGGTATGTTGTGGTTTGTTTTGTTGAAGAAAATGCTTTTTATTTATCAGTGCCTCTTTATTATATACATGGAGATATTTTGCCAGAATTCACTTTACAAACGAAAATGTGTTTGTAAAAACCTACAGACACACACACACACACATACAGAGAGACAGACAAGACATAACATAATACCATCTTCCATTATTTAAAGTTAGAAATGAATCTTGTTAATCTGACACCATGGCGCTGGTGCTAGTGTGTAGTGTATATGAGCATATGGAGTAAAAAAAGAAAAAAGGCTCATATTTATCATTTACATCTCTGAAGAGTTTGCTTGACCATTATGTGTACTAAAAAACAAATATCCAAGACAATGCTAATAAACTCTTAAATCTTGAATCTTGAATAGAAACTGGACGTATATTGAATACATACCAAACCTCTAATTGACGCCTTCCTGATCCCTCGATTCTACATCAGCCTGTGACCCAGAAATCAATCGAAGTCCAAAGGCATGCAGGGGAATCAAGGAATGAGGAGAGATGAAGCTTTCGGTCCAAGCAGAGACATGTGTTTCCTATTTTGCTGCATGACGTGATCCTACAGTACAAATACCCTAACCCTAACCCTCTCCCAAAAAAAAAAGACAATAAATTATACACAAATAAGAATCACGAATATAAAAGTAATCATCTTACTTAAATTAAGAATGGGTACAAATAAAATCCTTGCATGAAAGTCAATTAATATGGCTTGCTTTAAAAACAGAGAAGTCCGCTGAATGAGCAGAATCGTATGAAACATCGGTGTGTGATGTAGCTACACATGCAGGAATGATTTAAGGATAATTTAGTGTGTAATCATGTAGGCTAACAAATTATAGAGTTAATAAAGCTGGTAAACGTCATCTGTAAGTGAATCTAATGTTCCTTTAAAGTGACGCTTCAGTGAGCGACGACACAGCATTTGGTAAATACCTCGATTTCTACTCTCCTTGTTTCTTTTTCTTACATTCTTTCTCCACTTCCTCAAAGGGAAAGGAAACGAGGAGGAAATGTGATGCACTGTATCTGCCTGATTTGCATTGCCACTGTTGCGCATGCTTTTATTTTTTTATGCCTTACGACGCTGCTCTGTCTGTACTGCACATGTGTGTCATATCATCACTACACAACATACAGTGTTTTGTGACATTTAAGTATTTCAGTTACGGCATCATGCAGTCAGTCGCAGTAGGTATTCGGACTCTTTTGTTTTTGTTATTTAATATACAAACAGTTCATATATCTACTTCAGATTTACATGCACATAATGTCTTTTGACTTTGTACGTATAAAAATATATAAAGGTTACATAATATATAATAAATATATATTACATAATATATAATGAATCAAATTCTATATATAAATGCTTCACAGAACTCTTTTGGAACAATGTATACACTGGTCAGATGAAACAAAAATAGAACTCTTTGGCTACAATTCAGTTTGTCATTTTTGAAAAAATGAAGAGTTGTGTGTATGATCCCAAGTACACCATGATATTCAGAGTGAAGCATGGGGGTGGGAGCATCATGATATGCTTCTCTGCAGACAGTACTGGGGCATTACACGGCATCGGAGGAAACCTGACTGGAGCAATGTACCAGAATATATTAAAGGGGATTTTAATCTCATTGGCCAAGAAACTGAATCTGGGAAGAAGATGGACGTATTAACAAAACAACGACCCTAAACACACAGCCACAATAACTCAAGAAGGCCAAATCAATCTTCTGAGCTGAGTCCCAGTGAAATTTTGTGGAGGATTTTGAAATTGTGAGTCCGTCAGAGGGATCCTTATAACTTGCTGAGAGGAATGGGCCAAAATTGAACCACGATGCTGGAAAAAAACTAATTACTCCTTCCGTAGACGTCTCAAAGCTGTAAGTGCAAACAACAGCTATGGAGAAAATCAGGATTTACTAATGTACTAACTGTTCTTTGAACATAGCAGTTCAAATTTGAGGAAGAGCAGAGTGTTTGAAAATGGGGTCTTAAAGAGTTGTATATTTTTGGAGAAAGTACCAACTGTTCAGAGGAGAATCAGGCCAGACAGGCCAGACAGGCAAGGGCAAGAGGTCGTAAAAGATAACTGAAAATGAGAACTGAAAAAGGAAATGCAAGTGAAACTGAAAAATTTACAATAATGTTAAAGTAATGCTTTTCTGCCTATTAATTTCATTGTTTAAACATATCTTTGTTTACGCTCATTAATATATACCTTTTTGTATATACAAAAAACAAAAGACATTACGTGTGTAAATTTGAAGTAGATATATGCACTGGAAGTTTACTAAATTACAAAACGTGACCAAATACTCACTGTATTATTCAATGTCACTAAGTCACTGAGAGTGGTGGCTTAATGGTGAAGTCATTGGGATTCTGATCAGAAGGTTGTAAGCTCCAATCCCAGTATCTCAAATCTCCACGCTGGGCCCTTTAGCATGACCCTCAGCTGCTCACTTGTATCCTGTCTCAACTGTAAATCGCTTTGCATAAAAGCATCCTCCAAGTGAGGTAAATGTAATTAGAAAATGTTTAGCTTTCTAGAGATTCATATAAATGCTTTAAACAATTTATTTCACCGGCAAAAACACAGTCCTGTCAACCCTGGGAAGAATGCAGGACTGTCGGCTGTCAAACTCCCGCCCACAGAGTGTGATTGACAGGTCTACCTTGTCAACAGGGAAAATGCAAATTAAAAACAGGATTGCAACTGGGTTTTATTTTTGGTTGAGTTGTAGCGTGGAGATGAGAAAGTGCAATCGCAAGTTTTAATTTCAGAATCCATTTTGCATTGTTGTTCAAAAACTGTAAACGTAGATATAGCGCAAATTAATTTGAATTGTGTCATATTATGCGCACACACACAGGAAATGCAGTTGCAAATACACGTTTGAATTAGCATTTTGCAATTAGCATTTGAAATTGAAAAGAGTACGGAAGATGCTACCACGTATCATCATTCTGCTAGGAATAGCACAGGTTACCGTGGCAAATTCTCTTTAATTACCTGGAATGTTTGATGGATTTAAATCTACTGTATATATAAATATATGCAGCCTTTTGCATTAAACAGCAGAGAAACTAATAAAATAGTGTTATTAAACCAATTTCATACTATCCATTTCATTTTGAATTTAATAATCCAAGAAAAAATCATGCTAATAGAAATTCATGCTAAAAAAAAAAAGGAAAAAAAACCCAATTGTTTATGGGAATTAGATGGCTTAATTGGTAGATTTGATATGTGTTAATGAAACAAAAAACCTGGAGATAAGGATACTCTATCATCCTGTTCATAATAGCAGACTTTTTTTCCGTTAAGCCTTTAATAATGAAAGATTTTATGCTAAAAGTTTACGCATTGTGCGTATTGCAGGCTTTGCATTTGTATCTTATAAACATTTGCTGCATCCCTGTACTTATACTATGTACTATGTATAAGTATGTAGTCTTTTTGTGAAGAAAAAGTACATACTTTTGAGTGTCATGTAACTAACTAACACGTCATGTAACGGAAGAGAACGCTGTTGCCTAGTTACGCACGCCGTCACCGTAAACAAACTCCTCGCTGCATTTCAGCTTTTCTTCATTCGTTGTTCCTTATATCGTTTATACTATATCATTTCATTTACCATTCCTTTGATTTATTTTTCCACGTTGCATTTACACCTCTCTAAAACGCGTCCTTGAATTCAGCAAAGCGAACCATCACAAAACTCCTCCTCCATCCCGAGCGCAAGGACTTGTGGGTAATATTAGCTGAAAAAGTGTCCATGGATCCACACTAGTAAACCATTTGGGATGTTCATCTTTGGGATCCTTATTTCAATATACAATGATTTGGGACACACTAATTCTAATCTCGGGTACTATTTAGGATGGATGGTAGGCAAATTGAGACGCAGCAATTGACTCTGAAGTTTCTCAAACTTATGGTGTAGTTTACGTATACATGGTGGATCGAATAGAGCGCCCAGAAAAGGTGTGCAAACAAGGAAGTAATGAACATCAGTTGAGAGTTCAGATGACTGGGAAGTGGCCTCGTATCGAGGTGACGGGACCCTCTGGTGGTGTGGAGTGGAACTGTCAGGTGAAACGGTGATGATCGTACTATAAGTATTTCCTGCTGTTCTGCGGCTGAATTAAAACAGCGTGAAGGATACATTACTCCAGCTGACCTACAGGTAGACCACTAAAGAAAAAGCACTGAAGCGAACGAGTGTTTTTGAAATATTATTTACTCGCCGTAACGAGAGCCGGGCTTTGTCTCATTTACAGAGCGATTGGAGAGCTCTTCATTAAGCATGTTTGCGGAGCATGGTGTCTTTCATTAGCACGAGAAAAGGAGGAGAAGAGCTTTCCGAAAGCTTTGAAGCAGCGGCGATGGCGTGCGTCTTCCTGCAGAAGCACCTAATTAGAAAAGTGTCTCTGAAAAAAAAAAAGCTTTCCTTCGTTTACAGCACTTCGCTTTGAAGGTCGCAGCTGGAAGATGTGAAGTTAGTTTAAGAGGGTGTGTATGTACATGTGTGTGTGTGTGTGTGTGTGTGTGTGTGTGTGTGTGTGTGTATACAATTTAACCAATACTCTCTCTGTCCATGTGCAGATAAATACAGGGTAAAAGTATTGCACAGGTATGTGCCAATAATCGGTTGTATCACATCTTGTAATATTTTTCTCATTACAAATCTTTTAAAAGTCACAGCTGATGAATTAGAAGTTAAAGACAGATGTGTTGGTAAATTACTAAGAAAATAGTAATTACACTCTAATTACAGCGAAATCCATTCTGTCATATTGAGAATCTCAGTTTTGATTCATGCTCCAGCATCAGGCTAATTGGTCAGAAGATATCGAGTAATTATATTAATGCATCGTTTCTATAGTAACCGCTCATTCACAGGGACATGTACAGCGGACGCTCCACATAAACTGATTAAAAATGTTTTGTTTTCATTGATATGGTGAAGTTTTCTGTAAGGAGATGTTTATGTAACATTTATGGAAGGAGTCTCCAGTGTCAGTGCTTTGTAACAGTCAGTGGTAAAGCTGGAACTTTAAGTATAAAGTGACGTTAAATGTAACTATAAATGGATAAAACATACATACTGTCTTTACTAAATAAGAATTGTAATCATGGGCAAGTTGCTGTAGTAGAAGAGGAATAAAACAGTCACAGATATGCTGTAATTGGAAACTAATCAACTACATCACACATCATATGTCATCGTTGATTATTTTCCGTTAAGAGCACAGGGTTTTCTTTCTTCCTTAATAGGGTTATTTTGCAATTTTTTGACTTTCTTTAAGTGTAAATATTCTCACAGTGTGTTTGAAGTGTGAGGATTTGGGAACGCAGTGTGTTAGCGGTTGATGTGAAGTGACATTAAAGTGCTGTGTTAGCCTTTTCAAGGTCATTTCAGAGAACTGGTGAGATTTTTGATAGCTCTGTCATATTTCTAAGACTTATGAGCTTGCTAGCTTCAACAACGTTTGCCTCTTAGCTCCAGTGGCAAACTAACGAAGTAGTTTTATGGCTAAACTATTTATTTTAACTGTGTGTGTTTATCCACGACTCAACAGAAATGCTTCTTACAGTATTTCAAGAGTAAAAATAGTCAGCGAAAACCGCTCGCAGTGACACGGGAGCTAATATCCACCTCTGAAAAGTGAATTATTCACCATGTGTTTGCGCCGAAATGTGTTTTATTCATGGCATTCATTATTCAGGGCCTCGCCTCGGAGGCGCACACGCCACGCTCTGACGGATTAGCATGGTTAGCAAAGGAAGGCGAAGAACCATTTTGAGCGGGTCAGTGCTTCAATATGCTGCTCTCGATGAACCCTGAAGACCCGCGTCACACTCCAGTGCCGTTCCAGTCGATAAATAAGCCGATCTGAAACGCTAACA
Source organism: Pangasianodon hypophthalmus (assembly GCF_027358585.1). NCBI lineage: Eukaryota > Metazoa > Chordata > Actinopteri > Siluriformes > Pangasiidae > Pangasianodon > Pangasianodon hypophthalmus. Next base: position 32,312,172 of record NC_069710.1, on the reverse strand, counting down.
AGTGTTCATAGGTGCCGCGTGGGCCACATTTCACGGCCGGTGACTCTGTAATCTCTCCCTCGCTGTGAAATGTGGCAGATTGAAATCAAGCGTGTTGTTGTTTGAAGCATGTGCCTGCGTGTGCGTGTGTGCGTGCATGTGTGCATGTGTGCGTGTGTGTGCGTGTGTGTGTGTGGTTATGAGTTTATTGTCCGTTTGGTGTAAGGGCACATAAAATGGCCCGTGAAACAGCCTTGTTTTTCTCGCTCGATCAACTTTTCGAGCACTTAGGCTTTCGCAGGGATGCGCTGATTAGACCAGGAGCAGTTTTCTTTATGACGGCTGTAATCAGTCGTTTATTTTAGGAATCGAGTGCTGATGAGAGAACTCAATCCTCTCCTCGATCCATCCTCATTGATTTCTCCTCAGCCCGTCTCTCTCTTTCTCTCTCTCGCTCCGTCTTCCTGTCTTTCTCTCTCCTTCTTTTTTTCTGTCTTTGTTTCTGGTCACCTTTCCTCTTTCTGTTATCCTTTTCTCTCTTTCTCTCATATCGTTTCTCTTGCTCTCTCTCACCAGGGATGGGCGATATGACAAAAATAATCATATCATGATACTTGACATTTCTACGCTACACAGTATATGTATAGAGTAGGTTTCTAACAAAACAACCTGTGAAAAAAAGTCAATTAAACCCTGTGAAGTTTGATGATATTTGTAATTAATGTAAAAAATAAATAATTTAAATCTTATTATATAATGTATAATAAATGGATGCAATTATTAATTATAATTAGTAAAAAAATATTTAACATTTATTTACCAGAAGGAAAAATAATAAAAAAAATATCTAAAATTGTAATATTTAAAATTTTAAAGATTCACTACAAAATTTTATCATGTGATCTGCTGATAAAATTTTTTTGATTTAATTTATAGTTTTACTAAAAAACAAAAACTGTAAAACAAAACAAAAAAATTGTGCCAGGATTTATGAAAAAAATGCATTTAAAAACAAAATTAAAATAACATTGTAATACTATAATAATAGAATAATATTATAATAATAAGAAGAAGAATAGAAAATAATAATATTACACTTCTCCCTCTTTTTCACAAATACTGTCTCTCTCATAGAATAATCCTAAAAAAAAAAAAAAAAAAATCCTAAATCTTTATACGCACAGTGTATGCATCCATATCCGTGACTTCTGGACTGTAAGCCTTTGTGATATCCTCGTCTCACACACACACACACACACACACACACACCCCTTTACTACGTGTGTGAGTGGGAGTTGTTCTCTCAGACAGAGCGTAGGCGCTGATGCGTGGACGCGGAGCTGAAGCTGTAATTGTAAAACAGCAGGTTGACTGTCTACTCCTCAATCCGAGAGACGATCGACCCCGAGCTCACACGCCGCCAATTTACCAGCCATTATATCATCATCGCGCATGTGTGTGTGTGTGTGTGTGTGTGTGTGTGAGAGAGAGAGAGAGAGAGAGAGAGAGAGAGAGATGGCAAACAGATGCTGTTGGCCCTGGGAGAGAGGCCGCTCTTGTGTGTGTGTGTGTGTGTGTGTGTGCGTGTGTGTGTTTATTGTCATATCTCTCCCCGTACTGTTTCCTCACAAACAGGAAGTGCAGATGGCAGACGAAGCCTGAAGAGCGGCCGTGAAATTCATATCCAGTTAAAATCCACCCTGATCTCATGAGAAATGAAATGAGCGATGAGTGGATTTTATTTGATTTCCTACACAAACCTCATCACTAACCCCTAAATCTTTTTTTATTCAACTTAATTCCTGTGGATTGGTGTGAATTTACATACGACCACGTTGTTGTTTAAAATCTTAAAACGAGAGACTTTTAGCTTAATATCTTCCAAGATGAAAACATGGATCTTGTTTCATCAGCTGAATCTACATGGTGAGCTAAGCTACACGCTATTTTTTTTTTTTATTATTACAGAGTAATAAAAAGAACCGATGTAACACAAAACAGAGAAGAACAAAAGAAAGACAAAGATACACAAGTACAATAATGATAATAATGGCAAAGTAATAAAAACTTTACCAGCATTAACAGTAGCAATAACAACACCATGGTTTGGTAGGACAAAGAGGAAATGTTGTTGTTGTTGTTGTTGTTGTGCACTACAGTGTGTTTTTGGTGTTAAACATTGTTGTGTAACGAGAATAAGTTTAGCCCTACAGTCTGAAAGAAACACTATATTACTAATCTCTGAAAGATAAATCTCTAATACGCTGTAATGCTGTAAAATCTAAAGAGCCAGCCTGTAAGTCGTGAACACTACAGCAGCGTTTAAACGGCAGAGACAGTAATGCAACATGTTCTTAATTATAGGTTCATCTTTCCACACAGTAGACGCACAAGACGTCTCCGTTCCCCGTGTAATACGATTTAGCTGGGAAAGTGAAACTGAGACACGGAGGACAATCTAATCTGGACAGGCAGAGAAGAAAAAAGCAAAGTAGGTACGCTGATGTTCCTGGAGCTGAGAGATTATGTAAAGAAAGTTGCTACAGTTTGCAGTAATGAGAATTTCAGTGTGTTTTTATTGAGAGTATTAACCGAGTCAGTATCAGGCGTTATTCATTATTCACCGCAGCGGTACACATTGTTGTGCTAACAGGATATTTAGATTGAGTACATACATATAAAGATTTCTCAAAAAGTTAAAGACTGAATAAAAGTCACACTGTAATGGAAAATAATAAATGTGACACAACAGTTGTTAAGCCTCAGAGGCTCCGCCCACCGATCGTCTGATATCCTTTGTATACTTTTCTGGCCACAAGCTTCAGAATGTCAGAAGTTACAATCTGATTGGCTCTCAGCATTTCGGTGCACTACGAACCTGTGCACTGATTTTCAGCAGAAAAACAAATGAACATGTATTTTTTCAATGAATCAATGGACTGAAGTATTTTTGAACAACGTTTTATAAAGTTATTGATGAATTTGAAGAGAACAGTGATGAGTAAACGTGTTGATTTTGTGTGTTTGCTGATCAGCTACAGGAAAACATCTGCAATTGGTCTCTTTAGAAATCTTGGTCAGATGGTCTCTTCCTGTGAAAGTAGGCGATTCTTGGCCGCGTTTAATGATGGAACATTCCAGACTATTTACCGAATCCAAGAAGTATAACATGGCGTAATTCCGTGTACACAAGGCTTGTGATGATTTTTCCCTGATTGCAATTTTCCACTTTAAAATATCGCGATAAATGATTTAATCATCCAGAACAGCATATTTAATAACTTTCTAATTATCATTCCCATTAACATTTTTTGTAAACTGTTACATTTTAAACTTTGTTGTAATGTCAAAATCGTTATCCTTTTTTTGCTTTTTCGGACAAAAACTGAAAGCCGTTTTGACCACGCTCGGCTGAAATGTTTCTCTGACATTCCTAATAAATATCGCAAATTTATGTTAAATGCATACTTATCTAATGTCAAGCTAAGTGCTAAGTCAAAAATACACTGATAGATTTTAATTCTCATTAATGAACTCAAAACTTTCTCCATTTACTGTGAAAGAAAGCAAGAACGCATGAGATGGGGAGAAGGGGGCGGGGCTTCCAGGAAGTGTTTTTTTAATAATGGGGAGTTCAAAAAACCTGCACAGATTGTTCTCATAATGATTGGTAGGTCTGATAATATAATACAATCAACGACACGCACTCTGGAAACAGTACAGACTCACCGCTTGTGTTAAAACAAAAGCGTCGAGTGCCGAGTTTACTAAAAGCATCGCAGCATTAAGAACATCGTTAAATGGTAGAGCGAGCATCACACTGAACACTCTCTCTCTTCCAGTTAAGATGATCTTACCTTTGCAATGCTTTCGGGAAAGTCAGCTGAGAACATTTTCCACTTTGCTGGTTGTACTTTTGATATAAAACACGCTTAAGTAATTATTTGTTAGAGTTAAAAATAGTAACTTAAGCTCCGCCCCTAATAGTTCCTCAGCTTCTGGTTCCTCTGATGGAAAAGCTACTTGTCCCTTAGTTTCTTGGTTTCGGAAAAAGTTCCCGCATGTTGAAACACATCTCATAAAACAAAACCAAAGTACTTATTGGAAACAAACAAACCCCACCAACTCGGACAAAGTGACTTAGCTTTATTTGTTTTGATCTATAAACGTGACCTTTTTGCTGCGTATGTCCGCAGGACACGGTGAGCTCAGGGAGCAGCGGGAGACATTTAAAGACCCTGCGCTTCCTCAAGCGACTCCACGTTGACATTTCCCCGAGATTCGAGCCGTTTCCTATTTTAAAATATTTAAATCTGGATGAAGAGGCTCCACCGACACGGTTCTCTCGCAGACAAACGCTGACATTCGACTTTAATCATGCGCTTCATTCACACCGTAATCACACCCTGAGGAGTGAAAAAAATGCCACAATGCAGATTTTTGGAGTGCTGACTTTTCACAGACGGGGCCGGACACAAATATTTGCATTTTAGCAACGTCGAAGAAAACTAATTAGCCGTTCGATGGACATCCAATTATTCACTCATCTTTGTGATTGTCAGGCTAGTGAACTGAGAAATCAGGGCTTCACCCAGAAACTCAGCGCTGATTAATGTTTAACTCGCTCTGTATCCAGGCACTGTGCTGGAATTTCTGCTCATGACAAGAAAGGATGTGGCCTCAGTTTTGAGTTTTGAAGATTAATGCGAATCTTTCATGGTGCTAGCGTGTATCACTCGATAGACAAGATAGATATAGCATCACATTACAGTGTTACACTATACGCGATCTGGGGCCTGGATGGTACTGTCTCATATTGATCCCTTAATGACAGATTACAGTGTAGTACCTCAGCTTCAGCCTCCACAGGATCCAGTGCTTATTTTACAATATATATACAATATATTATTATATATTACGATGTATAAAAAGCCAAATAGCTCCTTATGTCGCTGTGTTCATTTGTTTTCCTTCTGAAAACCAGTGAATGGAAGGGCGCATACATGTGAGTGCTGAGAGCCAATCAGATTGCAACATTCAACATCCTGAAGATTGTGGCCAGAAAAGTGTACAAAGGACTTCAGACAATTAGTGTCCAGTGGGCGGAGCCTCTTAGGCTGAGAATATCTTTTGTTTCATTATCAAATACGAAATTGCAGAACACAAAGTAACAGTCTGGCAGAGTTGCGGCAGAGTTTTTAAAATCAAATTCAATGCATTTTAATACATTAAGACCTGGCTAAATGAAAATGAATTCCATGCTGTCATCAGAACAAACCCAGAATGACTAATAACGTGTGTGTTGGCCTGCGAAAGAGCTTCACATGCTCAAATTTGGACATTTTCTATGGCATATAAAAAGTGAAAATTTCAGGAAACGATATGTGACCCAGTGCTAGGTATGTGAGTACGTAGAAAATGTGATGGAAATGTAGAAATGGAGAAAATGTAAAGCGTAAAGAAAATTCTAAAAATAAAGCAACAAGTCCTCAAATTTCAAAAATCTATTGTAAGATATTTTAAGACTTTTTAAGGATCCACAGCGACGCTGCCTGCTCAGCAGTCATAATGATAAACATAGTCCTTTGTTCATAACACACCCAAAACACAGGTTCACGTGTGTGATGTGTGAAAATACGTTTTCACGTCCACATAAAAAAGCGAGAACTGAGTTGTAAAATTTCTGCACCTTGGAGGAAGTTTACAAAAAGCTTCATTTTCGGTGACTCAAAACGCTCTTCATGTGGACGAGATACCAAAGTGCATACAAATTAAAAGACGAATCCACCAATGAGAATCCACCAATGAGACTTTTATTTGATCAGATATCAAACACTACTGTGGCATTTTACAAAAGTGATCATTTGCCTCTTCATTGGCATGCCTTCATTTCATTCATTGAATCTCGCTTGGTGCATTTTGAAAACTTTCAAATCACAGCAGCCTCTAATGGCTCCGCCCCCTTTTCCTCTAAGTGCTGAGAGTCTCTGACACTTCACACCTCATTTCTGTGCAGTCCAAGTGCATCAAAAATCTACGTATTAATAGTGCACTCCATCTCTCAGTGAGCAGCCGGAGGCATGACTTGGAAATAAACACGTTTCTCGGTACTGCACTCCGACTCCGGTCACTTTATATTTCAGCAGCACTGCTCGGCCGTGAGCTCTGCCTGAGCTGCTGGCGTGTATTATTTTTGCTTCCGCTCTTTTTTCATTTATATGTATTTTTTATATTTCGAAGCTGTGTGTGTGGTGCTCATATCACTCAGCCTGGGGCAAGAGATGGCGAAACGCATTTGCAAGGTGACGCTGGAAATTTCCATGTGGTCAATTTTAATTGCCCGCGAGGGATGAAACGTCAGCAGTAGCATCACAGCGCCCCCTGTGGCTCCTCCGTGCAACATTCATTTGACCTTTAAATCTGTAATGAAACTAAAATATGCAGTTCTCTTTCTCAGGGCTGTCTGAGGAACGAAACTTTATCTGTTAAACACTCAAGGCCACAAGTTACCACACTACAAAACTGTACTTTTCTTTTTAACTATTAAAGCATTTCAGTATCTTTTTTATTATATTTATATTTAGCTATTTATATTTAACGTACTTCAGTATCAGCCCCTCGTTGTAACGTTAGCTTTTTATTTTTTCTTACCCAAACTGTAACTGAGTAATCTATCTCCTAGCAGGAAGTGTGTTCTGCTTTTTGAAGCCACACTCGTCTATCTGCGCTCCATCACTTGGTACATTCAATCTGCTACAACATGATAAGAAACCACTTGCTCAATCTTTCCTCCATCCCATAATACTCTCTGACAACTGTTCATCAGCTTATTCCTTTATATCAGTTATTTTTTTCCCTTTGCTCACCTGTCTAAAATGTAGAAGGAGAAATTTCTCATCATCCTTTGTTCCTGTAACATAGTTTTTTTTAAATACTGGTACGCCGTATTTTTAAACTCTAAAAACAGCGACCAGTGAGATAAATCAGATACCTGACACCAGATTTGACATTGATGCGAATGTATTAAAAAAAAAAAAAAAAAAAAAAGCTGCTGGAGAATTAGCATTGGAGTGAAACAATATGGCTGACTGAGATTCCAAACAGAAACAAAAGGAAAGTACAATATCTTCCCTTTCTCCCTACTGAACCAAAAGCCAGGAAAGAAAGGCTGTGTCAAAGTTCAAACATACAATTGTGCATGAGTTAGCATAAAACTGGAATATACAAATTTCAAAAGTCTTCCATAGAGCTAAGAATCAACAAAGCAAAAAACTAGCATAACTAGCTGGACTATATAAAGTACAGGAGCTAGCATTAAGGTAAAATATACAAAGATAAAAGATAGCACAGAGCTAAAAATGGACAAATTACAAAACTAGCATAACTAGCTTGAATATGCAGTGTTCTAGGGCTAGCAAAGAGCGAAACACTGACAGAGGACAAAAGCTAACATAAAGCTGTAGTATACAAAGTTCTAGACTAGCACAGTGCTAAGAATGGACAAAGAACAGAACTAGCATAACTAGCTGAAGTATACAAAGTTCAAAGGCTAATGATGGTCTCAAATGAGCTGCCATTGTTGCCTCAATTCTCCTTTTTATATTCTTTTAATCTGATAACATCATTTGTGATCAACCAATCCCTGTGTTGCGAGTGAGAGTGAGACAGAAACAGAGGGTGAGAGACAAAGTGAGACAGAGAGAGAGACAGAGATCAAGTGAGACAGAGAGAGACACAAAGACAGAGAGAGTGAGACAGAGACAGAGAGAGTGTGAGACAGAGACAGAAAGAGTGAGACGGAGACAGAGAGAGTGATACAGAACCAGAGAGTGAGAGACAGAGAGGGATTGGGAGAGAGAGTGAGAGAGGCAGAGAGAGTGAGACAACGAGAGAGAGAGACAGAACCAGAGAGTGAGAGACATGGACAGAGAGGGAGACAGAGAGAAAGTGAGAGAGAGAGAGTGTGACAGACAGAAAATGATACCCAGACAAAGTAAGACAGAGAGTGAGAGAGAGAGGGCGACAGAGAGAGTGTGTGTGAGAGAGAGAGATAGAGAGAGAGAGAGAGAAGGAGATAGAGTGAGACAGAGAGAGAGAGAGAAGGAGATAGACAGAGTGAGACAGAGAGAGAGAAGGAGATAGACAGAGTGAGACAGAGAGAAAGTGAGAAACACACAATAGTTCACCGTGATAATGGTGTAAAACTTGATAAAGTTTGAGGGATTTCTGCTCTCTGTCTCATAGATATTTGCTGAAGTCTTCCTTCTGTCCATGTTGTGAGCAGGAGTCGGACCCCCCACGGTCGAAGTGTGTGTGTGTGTGTGTGTGTGTGTGTGTTTCAGTTCATCAGGTCTGCAGGATGATGGAGTCTCCTCAGTGGATGGAGGATAAGAATAGCTGTAATACTGTAGCACAGAGCCGTCTAAATCACGGCTGAGGGATCAATTCAGTTTTAATTGCAGCTTCTGCTTCCCTCCTTCTCTCTCTCTCTCTCTCTTTCTTCATTTCTCTCCCCTCCCATCTGTCTGTCTATCTATATCTTCATCTCTCAGTCTCTGTCCAGCTTCATCTGTTTATCTCTCTCTGAATATATCCTCTCTTCCACTTGCTATAGTTTTTCTTCCTCTCTATCCCCTACTTATTCTTTTTTTGTCCCTCTATCTCTACCTCTGCCACTCTCTCTTTCCTTTCTTCTAATTGTTGATGTCATTTATTCCTTTAGTATATCCTCAAACAGGAAGTCTTACTGACATCAAGATCTCTGTTGAGACAAATAATCGACGAGACGCTTGCAGTTCATTCAGGGGTTAAAATCTTTG